>NC_133340.1:41303392-41478392 GCF_030506205.2 Paramisgurnus dabryanus | reverse complement strand
TATATTAGATTTTAGGATACATGAGAATACCTCGTCTGCATAACTAATAATCATAACTTTTATAAACTTTATTTAACCAGGAAGACCTCACTGATTTAAAATATACAAAAGCACTTAAAAACAATTACACATCATATCTCCCAGCTCCTGAATCATTGTTTTTGGATTTAAAATAATCCAAAGACACCACATATTGTAAATTTAGTCTTGACTAAAGAAAGTTCTATTTCGAACACACAAAAAGGCCTTTTTCCCAGAGAATGGGCAAAAGACTATTGCCCAACATGTTTCCAGAATTAAGAATAGAAGAACTAAAATGAAGGCAACAACCCTAAAATGGATTTATAAATGATTAAATACCAATGCATTTTTTTCTTATGGATAAAGAAGTCCAACCAACCATATTATACAAAGTGCAATGATGAGTTAATAGCTTACAGATGAATATAAATCTTAATGCACCATGATAAACATCCAGAAAGGAAAGAAGTGAAAATAATGCAAATACATCGCCATAATCAATCACAGGCAAGAAAGTATTTCTCATATTAAGTGAAAAACAAAATTTGTTTCAAAAGTAAAACCCACTTTTTGACCATTGTTGCCAAAGTTTATACAAATGTTACTTTTATGTGTGTAAAGATGTAGCATTTGTCTGAACTTGTTTCTTTTATTACTATTGAAATGATGATCCTGACTCTGAAATCCAGGCAAAAGTTTCATAAACTAACGATAAGAATAGAAGCATCAAAGTTTTAAATCACTCATTGATTTCACATTGATTTATATTTGACATGGCTATACTCAGTCAATATTAAAGATGTCAAGGTTATATTTGGATCATTTTATGTAGAAAACACAAATGAGAAAATATTTTAGATATACCAACGTGTGTCAAAATCGAACTGTCAATCTAATAGTATTCCAGCTTGATTCTTGATGTATTGTAGGTAAGATGTCTCTGTCTAAACAAGTTATAATGTAATATCTAATTCACAAAGCATTCCTGATGTTAAGCCCCCTGAATTACCTTGTCTCTGAAACTTTTATTGTAAGTGCATTACGGTAAATGCCCTTGTTAGAAACTGGCACCCCATGGGGATATTAAAACATACAACCTTTTGGTTCCCAATTGTACTCAGACTACCACACAGTTTGATTACTTTTGCAAAGACTTGCCACTCTGTGCATTACGGAGTGTAATCTCTTCTTTAGTGTTGTTTATACTGATCCCTTACCTTCAGTGCTATTTAAAGAGCACCGAACTCCTGTCAGTTTTGCATTGGGAGCTTATCTTCCAAACATGGTAAGGAGCGTCACATTTCCAGGTGATGACAGAGGTATTCAGGCCAATCACAACATTCCGGTTAGCTGGGCAATCGGAGGACACTGCGCTATTCAGAATGATGAGCTTTGTACAAAATCATAAACCATAAACCACGCAAACACATTGTATTACACCAAATACACCAAATAACATTGTTTTTAGCAATGTAATAGGTGCTCTTTAAGGATTTTTGTGATTTTTAGTCAGTTTATTTGTATGATTCTTCAAAGTCTCAGTGGCAAGAAAAAGTATGTGAACTTTTTAGAATTTCATGGTTTTCTGAATAAATTTGTTGTAAAATGTGATCTGTTCTTCATCTAAGTCAAGGGTACTGACAAGCATAATGTGTCTAATAATAATATAAAAACAATCTGTTCATGTCTTTATTGAACACACTCATTCAACATTCAATTAATAACTGGTTGACACCCCTTCGCAGCAAATAACCTCAACCAGGTGCTTCCTGTAGCTGTGGATCAGAGCTGCACATACCGTATAAAGGAGGAATTTTAGCCCATTTTTCTTGCTTTAGAACTGCTTTAGCTCTTTCATATTCTTTGGACATCTCATGTGTATGGCCCTCTTCAAGTCAATCCATAGCATCTTTATTGGGTTGAGTGACTTGGCCACTCCAAAATGCAGTTTTTGTTTTTCTGAAGCCATTCTGTTATGAACTTGCTCCTGTGTTTTGGGTCGTTGTCCTGTTGCATCACCCACCTCTACACAGTTTCAGCTGATATACAGACATTCTCACGTTATCCTGAAGAATTGTCTGATATAGTTGGGAATTCATCTTCCCCTCAGTGATTGCAAGCTGGCCCGGTCCTGATACAGCAAAGCAGGCCCCAATCATGATGTTTCCTCCACCATACTTTACAGTTGGGATGATGTTTTTATGATGACATGCCGTGCCCTTTCTACGCCAGATGTAGCGCTGTGTGTTTTTACCAAATAGTTCAATCTTAGTTTCATCAATCCACAAAAATACTGCTGTGGAGTGTCATTGTGCTCTTTTGCAAACTTCAGGTGTGCAGCAATCTTTTTTTAGCAAGCAGTGGCTTCATTCGTGGTGTCCTGCCATGGATACGCTGCTTGTTCAGTGTTTTACAGTACAGGTATGTATTGTAAAATCATAAACAAAATGTTAGCAAGTTCATGCCTTCAAATCTTTGGCTGTTATTCGGGGTTGTTTCTTTACCTCATTGATGAGTCTTCGTTGTGCTCTTGGTGTCATTTTGACTGGGCGCCCACTTCTTGGTAGAGTAGCAACAGTCTCAAAGCATCTCCATTTGTAGATTGTTTGGCCAACTGTACTGGTGAATTTCTAAAGTCTTTGAAATAACTTTGTAACCCTTTCCAGCTTTATGTAAAGCAACAATTCTTGATTGTAGTTCCTCTGAAAGCTATTTTTGGCAGGGCATGGCTCACATAAGCGTGTTCTTATTGTGCAGAGCAAACTCCAAAAGTCTGAGGGCTTTTTATCAGTCAAAGTAGCTGCAAACTTATTATCTCCAGGTGTGCTAAAATGTGAGACTCCAGATGTGCACAAACCTGACTCCAATTAGCTTTTTTGAGGTCATTAACTCAAGGGTTTACATAATTTTTCCACAAGCACCATGAGGTTTTTTTTGGTTTTTCTCAATGAAGACATGAAAAATATGAATTTTGTTTGTGTAATTATTTTTTGTATATTTATTTTTATATTTGACCCAACATTATATTAAAAATAACCCAGCATTTTTTGCAGCTGTAAATCTTCAAAAATAATATTGTAAGGTGGTGATTTCAAATAAACCTTTTTACACTAAACAAATATCAAACTTTTACCAATATGGCTCATACTCATCATGTAAAACGTTTTTCTAAAAAACATTATGAAAAGTTAAATAAAGTAAAAAAAAAGGTTGTGTATAATGCATACATTTTTAACTAGTCAGAACATGAGATCAGATTGAGTTAGTAATGGTAGAATAAGAAAGACCTGCAGACTGTAACAATAAGATGGGTTTGGGGCCCGTCTAACTAAGACTAATGAAATATTTAAAGAAGAATGAGTGGTCTAAGGGCTGGTGAGTCACCTGAATAGAGAAGGGAGGATGATGTGGGAATACCCCAATTTGTTAGAAAATCAGATGTTGGAAATGTTTTCAGTTTCTTAAGAAAAACTTTTATAGGAAGGGATTGTTCTCATATCTAATTTTGTTTTTTTGCAGAATTGTATTCTTTGTTTCCAAACACTTGTGCAAATGTGTAAATATCTGTCTTGCCATTAAAAGGGATGTGAGAATGTGAACAGATGGCCCAGCAGATGAACTGAAAGAAGAAGTGAAGTTATCTATGTAGTGCCTGCAATAGTTTGCAGTTTATGGAACACGCTGTTATAGGGTGAGCAGATTACTAAAGTGTCAGACTGGGACACACAAGGGGGTGGAGGCGGGATATGCCTGTGCCAACCCACTTTTGAATAAAATTATGATGAAGAGGAATAATGGTAGTACTTCATTTTACAGTCCTAATAAGGATTTGAGCCTAACAGCTCACTAGTCAATTGTCTCGACACCATGATACTTGCTTAAAGTTATCAATAAGTACACTGTAAAAATTACAGTATTACTGGGTATTACTGGCAACTAGCTGCCAGTAACTACTGTAGATTTTACATTTATGTTATTTACTGGCAACAGTTTGTTCAAAGTTAAATGAACATGAAACATTTTCAGTCTTTATCTTCTACAGTAAGTTACTGGCAACGAGGTGCATAATTACAGTGCATTTTTTACGGTGTAATTCATAGAAAATACAGTAGGAAACATTTAATCATTCATTATATTTATATTTACTTTATATGTGTGTTTAAATATAATTTTAATAGAAGTGTTGGAACAAACCTGTTAAAATTAGCCTCACAATATGCACCTCTGTCACTTTCAGTGTAATTGTATGAGAATGGTACTGTAGGTTGCAAACAAACCTGTTCATTTGTAGCAAAGCTGCATGTGTTGCTTGTGTAAAAATATGTGACATTGGACTACAAAACCATTCTTAAATAGCGCAGGTATATTTGAAAGTTTGGTTCCAAAATGAGAATCCAGTTTTTTGATTGTGCATTCCAATTAATATCAATCAAACTGCAGTTGGTTTGTTTTGAATGAAGCAGTCATAAAAAAACAGCAAAATAGCACATTTAAACACAATAAAAACATGATAACATAATAATAAACATGTTTTTTTCCTGGTTTATTTATTGATTAATATCTCAGATGGTTGTTTACATAGACAGAAGGTACAAGTATAATGTGTAAAGATATAAACCATAACACATTTATATAAAAAACGCATCAAGCCATGTATTTATGAATATATACACTGTGTATAAAGAAAAAAGAACCCTCCCCAAATAAATAAATAAAACAAAGGCGGTCAGTGAAAATAAATCAGTTATTAATTATTAAGTTGTCCATTAAGTTTAAGTCATTCAAACTCAAACAGAATCTTACTCCTTACCAACCATATCCGTCTTGGATAGAGTGAGAAGTTCGTCTCTTTAATGTAATAAAAAAGGACCCCACATTTTCCTAAAGTTATTTGAACATTTCTTGAGGGACAGTCTTAACTTTTCTAATTTAAGGAAATACAAAACATCTGATGGCCATCGAGTGTGTGAACGGGGGTTCTAGATTTCCAATTTTGTAATATTAGTTGTCTTGCAAAAAAGGTTACAAAAGCAATTGCATCTTTTTGAAAAGGGGGAGATTCAAAAAAAGTGCAGTGAGAGCATTTGGTTCATAATAAACATGTTTTGACAAAAATTTTGAGTTATCTCGTTGTGAAACCAAACTCATCTAAGCCAAACCAAAGATCATGTTCCATTAACATATTTTTATAAATGTCCTAGCATATAAATACCAAAACTTTATTTTGTGAGTGGATGCAGTTGCTAATAACTTCATTTGAGTTCAGAGTTCAGAAAAACTGCAATGATAGAAATGATAGAAATTCTTTGGTTAAAAAGCTCTCGTACAATACAACATAACAATACATACATTATACATCCACAATCCTATAATGTCATATTTTCTCAATACATAGATTTTTTGCACCCTCAGATCCCAAATTTTCAAATAGTTGTATCTTGGCCAAATACTGTCATATCCTAATAAACCATACACATAAATGGACATCTTATTTATTCAGCTTTAAAATGTTGTAAATCTCAATTTTTACAATTCATTATAACTGGTTTTGTGGCCCATGGTGACATATAATTAATCTAACTCGAATATATTTGAAATGATTAATTGAGCCATAATCAAATTATAGGCCTACGGGAAACACAACGGAATGCGAATAACGAAGTACACTTGCTTACATTTTTTATAGAAATGTCGCCCTCTGCTGGAGTTTCACAGACATTACAATGCAGTTCTCAAATTTCTCCTCTGGATGACAGTAAAACATTGCAACGTTTAACTTCATCTTATCTTTATAAGCTTGATTTATCCTTACACAATACAAACAAATCTTAAATAAGTGAATCAATACTTATGGACTTGATTAGTAAAAATAAACAATCAATATTCTCATTATTCACTTAACTGTGACCATTATTCACTTACAGTAACTGTGACCAATGTAAGGACAATTTATTCCTTCCACATAAGTAATTTTTTTACACATGTATTTCCATTTATTTTTGTTTATTTTAAGTTGGGCCAATCAAATGCAACTTGATAATTAATGTATCTATGGTAATGGCTTTGGTTTGGAAATGTAGGCTAATATTTAAACATTTCCCACTGTTTCAGCTTGAGCTATTACTATTACATCATCATAATGCCGTCTACATTTGTCACACATTAACTATAATGTCCACCATAATGTGGGTTTATTATAACCATTAATGATAAGGATTAATGATGTCATGTAACCAGTCCCTCAAGTTGAGGGACTGGTTATATGAAATCATTAAACCTTATCTAAAATGTCCTTATCTAAATGTCTTAACCAGCCATCACTGATTCTTACCAAAATATATATAAAAAATTGAAGAAATTATTTGTGTTTCTGACAAGATTTGAAACCAGTTTATTTTAATAGCTAGAATGTGATAAAGGTTGAAAGATAATGTTGGTTGTTGTGGCAATAATTAAACATAAAAAACACACAAAATTCTTACTTTTTTTGTAAAAAAAAAGGTTTAACAATTGCAGACTGGAAATATGATCACTTTTCATCTTATAAATAACTGATATTTTATTATATAAATAAATAAATAAATAAATATAGCTTCAGAACATGTGAATAAAACTGGTTTCTTATTATATTAATCAAACAATGTGAAATAGAAACAAGGAACAGGGTCATTAAACATTCAAACTTTAAACTGTTGTGTGTTTTGTGGGCTGAGTCTTTCATTAGCACCTCTGTCAAAGTTTGTATGTTGGTCTCTGTTCTCTTTATATTGCTAACTAGGTACATTCGTTTACCAAATGTTAGGAAAATAAATATGTACTGCAGGCATCCTTTGTGTTTAAAATTTTTTAATTTGACTATGCATCATTACTTGGAAGTAAAACTCCATACTTTACACAAATCAAGGCACAAACCATTAGTACTATAGTGTGGAAGGTAGGTGGCTGTTAAAATGAAATATCAGATGAGTCACAGAGGTCTGGTGGATGTTTTCAAACCTTTTGTCTATTTACGTACCAGTGATAATATAGTAATATGTTAACAACAGACAAGACACCATGCAGCGGTAAACAGTTTTAAGTGTGCATCACCATAGCAGCCCTTAATAGTGCACATTCAAATCACACACAAATCCCTTCCCCCTTTTGCACCAGATGATGTGTTTGGTGTTTATCCAACAACAGTGACAAGGTGAGCCAAGCGATAATGATCTTGTGCATGTGTGTGTGAATTCATGTTTACTATAGAAATAAACGCACTGTGAGGAAGATATCAGTTCAATACTTGGGGCAGTTTCCTGGACCAGGCCTTAGTTATATTAGGACATTTAAGTAGTTTTTACAATACCTTACACAACCTTACAAAAGCAATACTGGTGTGCATAAGAAGTGTGAACAAGAACAGAACATTTATCCTGCTCTGTGTGTGTGTGTGTGTGTGTGTGTGTGTGTGTGTGTGTGTGTACCTGGTAATTATCACGTTGTGGGGACCAATTGTCCCCACAAAGATAGGAATACCAGTGTTTTTGTGACCTTGTGGGGACATTTTGATGTCCCCATGAGGAAACAAGCTTATAAATCAAACAAGATGATGTTTATTGAAAATCTAAGGTACAAGAAAGGTTTTTGTGATGGTTGGGGTTAGGGAATGGGGCAGGTAAGGGGAATATAATGTACGGTTTGTATGGTATAAAATGCATTACGTCTATGGAATGTCCCCACAAAACATGGAAACCAGAATGTGTGTGTGTGTGTGTGTGTGTGTGTGTGTGTGTGTGTGTGTGTGTGTGTGTGTGTGTGTGTGTGTGTGTGTGTGTGTGTGTGTGTGTGTGTGTGTGTGCCTTTTTTGACTTTCTTGGTAAAGAAATTAGTTTATGGGTAAATTGTTACATTATTTCTAAAAATTGACTGATAAAGCTGCTGACAATAGAAATTAATAATTGTAATTGTAGGTTTTGGTCCTACTATCTGATTTGACAGGTGCATTTAAAAAGTGCTTGTATTAAAAATGTAGGTACTGGGATGCTTCACTCTTGAATGAGGCCAGCGGGTGTTTATGCCAATTTGTATGCTTCTCAAGATATAAATTCTTGGTTTTATTTATACACCAGAGAGATTGTTTAAAAAAACATCACGGGTAAAACCCATTCATCAGCACCGCCAGGTACAAGAAGTTACCAACACCATAACCACACACAAGAAATGACACAAGAAAAAGCAGATGGACAATATACAAGAAAATAATCCCAGGAAAAAAACAATAATAATAATAATACAAATAAAAATGAAATATAAATTATATAAAATCAAATAAATTTAAACATAAATTTATTAAATTGTTTTTAAATTATGTGGTTTCACAAAAAACAATTCCAAGGCAATTCTTCATTTAAACCATTGGGGTATACTGTTTAAAGTGTATAAATCCAAAAAGCCTCACATTGAAGGAGATAGCGTTCCCTGTCTGAATATAAATTCTTGGTTGTTTTTATACCATGTCCACACAGACGCGTTTCGGCCTAAGCCATTATCAGTGTATACTGTGAAACACCAGAGGGATTGTTTAAAAAAACATCACAGGTGAACCCCATATATCAGCACCGCCAGGTACAAGAAGTTACCAACACCATAACCACACACAAGAAATGACACAACAAAAAGCAGATGGACAATATACAAGAAAATAATCCCAGGAAAAAAACAATAATAATAATAATACAAATAAAAATGAAATATAAATTATATAAAATCAAATAAATTTAAACATAAATTTATTAAATTGTTTTTAAATTATGTGGTTTCACAAAAAACAATTCAAAGGCAATTCTTCATTTAAACCATTGGGGTATACTGTTTAAAGTGTATAAATCCAAAAAGCCTCACATTGAAGGAGATAGCGTTCCCTGTCTTCACCCCGATGAAGAGGTTTAACTAACTCGATGCCTTGAAATGTTGAAGTACAAATGTCATGCCCTAATTCATTAAAATGTCTGGCCACTGGTGTGTGGTCGGTGTTGGTAACTTGTTGCACCTGACTGTGCTGATGCATGGGGTTCACCTGTGATGTTTTTTAAACAATCTCTCTGGTGTTTCACAGTATACACTGATGATGGCTTAGGCCGAAATGCGTCTGTGTGGACATGGTATAAATAAATCTAAGAAATTATATCTTGAGAGTGCGGTTTTTCATTTTTACTTTGATAACAGTTTTATTACTTGCACCCAATAACAATCTGGGAGTTGAGCGCGCCTGTTCTCATTATAATTTGTATGCTTCCACATTATATCTATATCTAAAATGTACATTTCATGATGTTAGAGAAGTATTAATAAAGTCGGCAAACCAAAGCTCCAAAAATATCCAAAAATTGTAAAATATATATATATATATATATATATATATATATATATATATATATATATATATATATATATATATATATATATATATATATATATTGCCGCATATGATGTTTTTAGCATGCAGGCTTTTAATCAGACAATGATGATGAAGACATGTCTGATGAAGATCCTGTATGCTCAAAACCTCACACACCAATCGAAAGTCTTTTAATTAATAATTTTTTTAATATTTTTGGAGCTTTGGTGTGCCGACTTTACTTATACTTCTCTGGTAAGATTTTTAGTCGAGCACCCATGTGAGGCTAATGTGTGAGCTTTTTTTTTTTTTACATTTCTTGACATTCCCTGCTAAAAAACAATGGAAACTACAAGTGGGTCTCTACTGGTATATGTTGTGTTCTGTTGGTGGGACCATTAAATCCAAAATTAATTCCCCCCCAAAAAAGGCTATTTAAAGGAACACTATGTAGGATTGTGGCCAAACCTGGTACTGCAATCACACAACTGGTGGCCAATACACAACATGACAACATAAACATCGGTTGAGGGCTGCAACTTTTTAAATGACAATATCCTGGCCGGACCACTGTTGTCAGTGATATAAGTATTTGAAATGAAAATGATTTCTTAATGTCTAGTGACATATCAGGGCCATTCTATGATTAATTTATATACATTTCTTACATACTGTTCCTTTAATGCTTTCTGTACACCTAAAGACTTTGAAAAGATTTAGAAAAGACTCTATAAGATTATCAGCTCACATCTAAAGACTTCGGTTCACAGTTTTTAGTCTCAGACTAAAAGATTTTACAAACACTGAATCTTGTAGTGACACTATTTACAAGACTACAACAAGATTATTTTAGCTTTTTATTACCACCAAATTCCTCCCATCATGCTCAGCAGTGTATAATAAAATATATATAATATATATATATAAAATATATAGTGTATAGTGTAAAATGTAGGAGAAGCAGCTACAGTTAGCTACTGTGGCTTTTGCCATTGCAGTCATTTGCAGTGAAAGAAAAAAGAAGTGAGGGCCTTGTCCCCACTCCCACTTAGAGGTCTCAGCAAACTGTGTCCTGAGAGACATGCTGCGTGTTTTAACCTCAGCAAATGGAACATAGGCTACATAGGGTAGCATTAGTTACATTTTCCCAGTTTGTGCAAAGCTAGATTTTCTCTTTTTCATTCAGTCTTTCATTCGTTCTCTTGTACAGTAATGTCAATATCAAACATTAGTACGCCAGTTTCAACAGCGTTTGCAGCGCATACTGTGCAGTTTAATAACAGTATAAAAATCTCAAGTTCACATTACTTTATTTTATATGCATTAATGAGCAAAACCTCTTCAAGACGGTTTTTGACGGTCAGTGTAATTTATTTAACTGTGATTTGTTTAACCCACATTGTTTTCGTGCTGTTCTGGTTCGTGTAATGACATATATAGACACAATACACAATTATAGACATAACAAGCCCATGGCACATTATAAAATATGTTTCTCTTGAGTTTTACGATAAAATAAAAAATTGTACGTTGTACAATGTACGTTATCTGTTTCTCTGAAGACTATTAAGGTATATGAGGACTCATTTGCTGGGCAGAGAGTGAATGACAGCGCAGTCTTCTGATGTTTTTAAATATTTAATTGCTTTCTTTTGAATTGCTCAAAGTCATGACTGTTTGAAACACACTTGGCGTCACATTTATGACCGCACGCGTGCGGTGTACGTGCTTGTTAACATCGGCACCGAAAAAACACGCGCCGCTTACGCGTTGCTCACGCTTTTCGGCAATATCGCTCCACTTCTTTTCTTTTTCCACTCTGTCATGGTATGAACGGCAGTTTACATCAAAAAGACACGGCTGCTCTGCCCACCGCTCGACAAGGCGCTCCTCTCATCCACGGTCCATTTTCGCCTACTTGGCGCTCGTTCTGTTTCCACGTCCGTCTACATGTTTCTTTGTTGTGACTGATGGCTTCCTGTTTCCGGTTTTCGGAGAACGAATTTATTGGTTGTTAATTGTTTTACGTCACGAGACTACGCTGGGACTTGCGATAATATCAAACATGTTTGATATGAAAGACTAAAGAAAGACTGGCATAAATCGGGTCGCCGACTGCAGATTATCACCTCACAGTTAACGATCGAGACGACGGGAGCGCGCCGAGACTCCAGTTAGATTCCTAAAGACTGCCGGTCTTTAGTCTGGGACTGTGAAAATCCTTTGGTGTACGCTAGGCATAAGGCTATAAGTGAAAGCTTATGGTTCCTAATGTTTTATTTAACAGAACCCATTAGAATTTCTGTAATGGTTTTATCATTTGTTTATTTGTTTTTTGGCACTGTTGGTTTCTTGTTAACAACTGTTGTAATTTTTTAAAATTACAATGGCAGTTTTACTGTCGCTCTAAGTGTCTATATGTAGAACCATATGTGGTGCTATAGTGGCGCTATATGGCCCCCATATGGTTCTACACATGTGCTTCACCAGTGCTATATGGCACTAAAACGGTTCTTCTATGATTACGAGCAAAGAACCACTTTTGGTGCTATATAGCACCGTTTGTTTTAGAGTGACAGCCGAATCTCAGCTGCCATTTAGTACAACAGCACTCTCACTCATGATACTGCTTCAGTCTTTTTCCATTTGTTGATTTTATGATTTTAGAAAATCTGTGAAATTGGGCCTGCAAATTGATTTAGTGAGTAGCAGCAGAAATATACATATATTTATTTTTTATTTTTTTGCATTCCTGTGGACTTCAAACTAGACTTTGAACAAGCCTGTTTCTAAATGAGATAACAGTGAAATGTAATACTGTGTGGTGGCTGTGAATGATTAAGCAGCTTGTGTACCTTTTCTCTCTCTTTCTCTCTCTCTCTCTCTCTCTCTCTCTCTCTCTCTCTCTCTCACTCACTCACTCACTTTCTTTCTTTTCTCCTTTGTATTCTCTAGGCTTAAACTTGTAAAAACACTAAAATGATTATATTTTCTCCCTATGTTAACACCCTGCAATAAACTATATAGTTTGCCAGCCACTCCACATCTATCAGTATCAGTAGGTGATTAAGTATTGATATCAGTCTCAGGTGTCTCATATGACACCAGCCAAGTGGCAGCACACACATACGCATTTCTGTAAAATACTTCCTAAAGTTAAAGGCAAAGAAATGTCAGATTTTTTTGTTTCTGTTTATGGTATGTGCTGTTTAAATAAGTATACTGTATGTATAGCATTTGTGTGTGGTTGTAAATGTGATGGACTAAAATATTAAACCATACCTAAAAATGCATGAATGTCATTGCATTACTGTAGATCAAAGTTACACCCCTTCTCAGAACTAACTTCACTTTTCTCAGAAATGTTTGTAGTGCAACCTTTAGCCAACTGCACCCAAGGACATTTTTTGTGGAGAAATGAGATCGGTTTCCCTTACATTCACACAATTAACTTGGATTTATTGGCCAGATATTTTTGTGGGGCCAATGTACCAAAGGGTTATGGGTTTGATCCCAGGAAACACAAGTACTGATACAATTGTACACTACATAGTCGCTTAGGATAATGTCTGCCAAATGTACCTCCTGTCTTTAGAAAAGACTGAAAAAATCTTTAAAAGAGAGGCTTTGGATTTAAAGTCAGTAAATTAGAGTTAGACTCAAAGGTCAGAATCCAAAAAGCAAATCAACACAAATATTTAAAAGAGTGAGGCTTGGCACAAACCATAGTAAGATATGCCAACGGATAAAAGCCAACAAGACCACAAATATTTGCATTTCATTTCCATTTATTCTTTAAGCAAACACATTTATCCAAAACAATTTCCAAAAATAATTCTAGGTAGAAAACAAGTAAAGATAAATAGGGCTACAACAATGATTAATTGGATTAACTCAATAAAATTGGGGGCAGGATTTCCATCCAATATGAATGTGTACCCCTAATTCATAAAAAACTGATTTACACAATAAAAATATATTGAGTTAGTCCAACTCAATTTAAAGTAAATGGCAATACTCAATTAGTTGCCTCAACTCAATTTAGTGTAGTCTGAATAACTCGATTTAGCGTAGTTTGAATAACTCAATGTAGTGTAGTCTGAATAACGCGAGTCTGTTATTTTATATAAAATGTTTTTATATCATACTAATTAGCATAAGCACATGTTAGCATGCTAATAATAACATATGATACTTTGGATGAGCATGTGAGAATATACTGATCTCCAAACAGGCATTAACACAGTAAGTACTCATTGAGAGAAATACGTCACATCCACAACCTAACCACAAGCGCACTCTTCTGCACGATGATAACCAAACAATTTAAAAAAAATATAACACAAACGCTTCTAAATCAATAAGATAAATGGACATTAAAAACTATTAAGTCTTTCTCTTTACCTAAAAATGCATAAAATATCACTTAATTAAAAAAATTACTCTCCAAAAGCAGTTGCATGCAAAGCATGCTGGGAAATTCTTTTTCCAGAACCCAGACTCAAACTAATTGTGTTAACGCAATTAAAAAGAAATCAATAAATTATAGTACATTATCATTTTGTGTTAGACTAATTAAATATATATATACTTATTGCTCTTAATGAGGTATTTTTTATTCATTGAACACAATTTTAATGTGTCATCTCTAAGAAGGGCTTGAATAATTTTTTTGAGTGTAA
Organism: Paramisgurnus dabryanus; assembly: GCF_030506205.2. Taxonomy (NCBI): domain Eukaryota; kingdom Metazoa; phylum Chordata; class Actinopteri; order Cypriniformes; family Cobitidae; genus Paramisgurnus; species Paramisgurnus dabryanus. Next base: position 41,464,313 of record NC_133340.1, on the reverse strand, counting down.
ATATTAGTGTGGAGGCAGTGTGGAGGAAATGTGAGGTTGAGGAATGTTAGACAAGATAGCAAGGTTCAAATATACATTAGGGAGAAAGGAATTCACCTGCAAACATGTAATGGAACAATGACTCTTTTACAATGTCAAACAGGATATGAAAAGCAGGTGAGTATAATAAAACATGGGTTGAATTTCAATTGCATAATACCTGTGTCAGGATAGGATGAGCTTTTCCCTCTACCGTTCCCTCTGTTGCATCAGTTACTCATTTTATCTTCTGTCTGGGCTGTGTTAAACAAAGGTTTGTGTAACATGTTTGCTGAAAGTCTGGCAGATTTCAGAGGAAGAATAATTAGTTTAGTTGTTCAGAACTTTTTTCACTTCAAGTCCCCCATTGCCCAACAATTTTTAAAGGAAAACACCACCGTTTTTCAATATTTTACTATGTTCTTAGACGAATAAATACATAGCTATATTTTTTCAATGCGTGCACTTTTAATCTTTGTACACCGCTTCTTGAATGTGTTAGCATTTAGCCTAGCCCCATTCATTCCTAGCATATGAGTCAATGAGCTTTTGATATCACTGCCGTAAAACAATTTGTCATAAAGCTTCTTGAGGCGCAATATTTGAATTCAAATTACTATAACGAACGCGCAATCTGACTTTAAGGTTGCTGATGAGAACTCGGATCAAGATCGCTGGATGAAGGGCTGAATTTAGATCTGTTGCTCGCAATCGTATGATTTTAATGCTGCATTCAGACCAGCCATGGTAGAGGCATCAAGCGCGAGTGATTTCAATGTTAAGTCAATGTAAAGACGCGTTGACGCGCGTTTATAGGTCTCGCGGCGCGAATGAGGCATTTAGCACGGAACGGCCTTATACGCGCGTCTAGTTTGTGCGAATTGAGCGTTGCCGCCGCTAACGCGCAAGTTCAAACTTTGGCGGAAAAACGCGCCAGTTTAACCAATCAGGAGCTTGCTCTAGTAGTGACGTAATTACAGAAAACGAGTGGAGTTGCAGAAGCCCCTCCCATGACGCATATTTCCGCGTGAATGTTTCGATGACTAAATTTCATGCCCGGCTTTCACACGCGAATGAAGATAGTAAATAAAAAATGTTCAAGCGGCAAACTAGACACGGTAGACGCGAAATTTGACGCCTCAAACGCGGCTGGTGTGAACCCACGGTAAAGATGTGGATTACAGCAAATGAATAAAAGTAACATCTTTTGTAAATTTATGTATTTTGTATTTTGTATTTTGGTGTAATTATTGCTTAGTAGTAATAATAATGTATTGCATAGAAGACAGCATTGGAGAAAACATGTTTTTGTGTGTCATTGCAAACAAACTAAATATAAAAAAATAGTTAAATAAATACAGAAATGTTATTCATTTTAAAGTTTTAAAATGTTAAATATTGTGAAATTCTCTGAATATCATAATCATTTCATTAGGTAAATGGGTAAACTGTCTTAAATAAATAAGTCAGAAAATATAACAGAAAACATGTCATTAATATGAGTAAGAAACGCCAATGTCCAATGTAAATACGTAAATAATTTACGTATAAGTCCTGTCAAAATGATGATATTATATGTTTCAGTGTGTTTTAAATGTAAGTAAAAACGTAAAAATGCACACGTATTGTCATCACGTTGCTTTTTCTTGTCACTGTACAAATTTCTAGTTTTTCATGTCCGTTGCACAACTTTCTTTTTTGTTTCATTTTATGTATTGTTTTCTCATAGTTTTTTCCTATTTTCTTACCATTGTTGTTGGGGTTGGAATCACTTTCTGTTACATTTTTAGACATTCTAACCCACACCCCATCTCCATGGAGAATAGTTTTAAAAGCGGAAGAAATACATGTAGAAACCAATACATATATGTACATCCTAACCCAAACCCCAAATCTAACCCCAACACTAAGCGACAATGATTAAAAAATACAGGGAAAAAACAGAAATTTGTGCGGAAGACACGAAAAAAACATTCGGTTTTCCCCCAAAAAGCTGAATTTCGTGTCATTGACACAAATAAATTAATAAAAAATGTTGTGACTATAACACGACTTTCTGTGAGATCATTTTGTTTTTGTTGTTTTTATTGTCATTTTACCATGATGTATACTACTTCTGTAGTAGTATACTACATATTTTTACTTTCTACATAAGGTATTTTCAGGTATTTTTACTTTCTACATAAAAGTATATTTTTTAGTATTCATATTTTATCAGTGTTTTTCTTTGGAAAACATGCATTCCAAATCATATTATCATAATTTTTACGACACTACATTTCATAATTTTAAGTTTTTGGTTTATATTTAATATTTAAGTATTAAACATTTAGTACATTTTTTTTTTAACTTTTACTTAAGAGTAAAAAGTACTTTCGTACTTTTACTCAAGAAAGTAAAAGTACACAATTTTTATATAATTAGTTAAATCAATTTTAATATGCAATATAATAGGAATACACAGTATGATTCTATGCTTTAGAATGTAGTGAACATTTTTTAGTAAAGTAAAGTAAATTTTTCCCCAAGACAAACACTCTGATAAAGCACAGAATACTTAAGTAATGCACCTCTACATTTTACCCTGGTTAATATCTGATACTTGTATACATATATGGGTTGGGGTTCTGATAAGACGCAGAGAAACATGAGCTGCACCCACTGAGGAGGAGAATCATCAATGATTTAAATACAATCCTCATGTTCTTTCTCTCAAAGACACACACAAAGTCTGTCATGTGCCCATCTTCTTTTAAGAAATAGCTAAAGGTTCAGAGGTAAATTAGATACATTAGTCTGAATACTTTAAAAAATATTCTTTGAATAGCCTACTTATGTCACGTGCATGTATCTATTTCTACTCGTTATGACTATTACAATCATCATTTCATTTTGACTAACCAACTAAAATTCCATTAACAAATTTCACTTTCAGCTTACCGAAATTATCAACGTCTAACAAATAAAAATGTAAGTGAGAACCCCCTCTGTGTGTCAAACTGGTTTGGTCATATTTATAGTTCAGCTCTGTCTATAGAAGCCCAGTGATGACGCCCCCCATATGCAAATATACCTGTGTTGAAACGAAGCACCTTGCGCATCCCAAGGGATTTGAACCCGACCAAAGTCTATCTATTGTTATAGCCTATAGTTTACAATGCTATAGCTCAACCACTCCCTTCAGTCGCTGTGAATTGAGGTTTCGCATATCCCGCCCTCTGTGAGCTCGGATACACAACGCCCCATCTCACAGGCATTGGAAAAAACACCGCTCCCGGGGATACAGGCAGTTTTCATCAAACTATACAATTTGTGGATTTATGTTAACCTGTGAGAGGCAAATACTGCGTGGGGACGTCAGTTTCGCATACATTCAGACGCCGATCTACCGGGCTCACCTGTACAGGTAAGCAGCGTACAGTAGGGCGGGCATTTCATTTGGGAAACAGGTGTTACGCTCAATAGAGACTTGATAAGATATTTTCACACACAGTCAGGTGTTTCGGTTGCAATACGGGTTTGGTAGCCTATTGCAGAGGTTAAAAGTTCTGGTATTGTTGACATTTGTTAGTCTGCGGGTTAGTCTAAACTGAGCGCGGGGCATCTGCACGAAAGATTTTTCAAACGGGAAATAACGCAAGAATGTCATCTGATATCGATAGAGTTGACTTGATGATAAAGGCCAGCGAAACCAAGGTTCCATTTGGGACGTGATGTACTGTAAAGATTTACCTGCTTACTTTCATCAATATTTAACCAGTATGGCCCAGCGATCGATTTGCAGGGGGTAAATTCAGTGACATTCAATAATAGCTTGTTTTTTTTCTTAAGGAAACTTAAATAAATAACGCTAATGCTGATAGATATGGCGTCTGAAATAAAGTGTTTGGTTGGCGGGTTAAGTATTGATTCATGATTTGTAAATTACTAAACACCATTAAAATAATTAGCTCTTATTTTGATGTCGTTCTTGCACAAAAAAACCCAAATGGTTTCACGACAGGAAGGAGGTCATTAGGCTACGTGCCCCTATGGTATGCATATTTATGAGTGCTGATAATCTGCTTTATCATCCAACTATCTTTACACAATCATTGATACATGAATACATTTCTGTGGAAGTATATCTTATTTTAAGTTTCATCGTTTTTTACATTTGATCAAATTTGTCATTTAGTGGAATTAAATATAGGCCTATTTTATTATTTTGTTAACAGTAGTTATTGTGAATTAGTAGATACATAATAAACATATGTATGTGGGAAGGCAAAATCTTGTTAGGCCTGTTTAAGGCCTGTTCTTCCATAAACTTCTATTTTTGTTTCAACTCCACCTCACTTTCTGCTGATGTGCTACCTTCTTGTATATTGTGCAGTTATGGTGAAAAGTACCAGATCTAACCAGATCATACACAACCACATTGTACCTAAGCTGTATTTATTGTGCAATACATCTATATGATTTTTGGCATGCTTGTGTAAATAGAGGTGCTGCTATATTTGAAAAGGATGTTGCCTTGTGGGTTTTGCATTTCTTTGCATATTGAAAGTCCATTCGAACTCGGCTACCACACACGTAGCATCAATTATCCATTTTTTCTCATCCTCACCAATGTCTTTAGTAGGACAGCCTTTTTGTTTTTTAGTGGAAAAGGTTTGTTGTCATTATCAAACTGAGTACAGACATAGGTTCAGTAGCACATATATATACATTGTGATGTCTTAAAAAGGTCTAATTGTGATCATAGTGAAACATGGAGGTCTTTAGATTAAATAATTTATCTGTTGTCTAATTTGACAGAAAAATGAATAAAATTAGATATGATGCCTCTTTTATGACTAATACAAAAAGCATCTTTTCATGTACAGAAGTGATACATGGTTGGTAGATGTTTACATTTCACTCATTTACATTTCAAGTACTTCATTAGGTACTTCAAATAAGTACTTAGTAAATTGTAACAAACATGATGTTTAATCAGGAAGATTGTTCCTTTGCTAAAGTACTGGGTGGTGTTAAAATCATGTGAGTCATTTATAAATGTTTGATTTTTGGGGTTTTCATTAGCCCTTATCATGTATCCCATCATCCAAATGTGTCACCTGACTATAAAGCTTGTGTTTTAATGTGACCTCTCCAAAGTCTTGGAGGCATCTAAAACCCCATGATGATATCAAACAGTCCCTCTTTCTTTTTCTTCTAGAAGGATAATGTTAAAGCATTTAATCTGACTTTTTGTGTTGGTATGTGTGTTACATTAGCGTTTTAACATATATTTATTATATTATGAATAAGGACTAAAAGGGGGACCTGAATCTACAACAGTTTAAAAGTGAGTGCTAATTTTTAACAAATAATATCACCTTGCTGGCAAAGATTAATCACATACAAAATAAAAGTGAGTTTTTGCATAATATATGAGTGTGTGCTGTGTGTAATTATTATTTATAGGCTATATAAATACATACACATTCATGTATGTATTTAAGAAACATTTACATGTGTGTATATATATATTTATTAAGATTTTTATATAGTCAATATAATATATAAATAAAAAAATTCTGAAATGTATACATGTTTGTGTGTGTGTTAAAATATACATAATAATTACACACAGTAAACACACATATTTTCTGCAAAAACTCACTTTTATTTTGTATGTGATAAATCTAGATTAATCTTTGCACTATATGGGGTGGTTTCCCGGACAGGGATTATCTTAAACCGGGACTAGGCCTTAGTTTAATTATAAAATATAACTTGTTTTAACAACCATGCCTTACTAAAAACATTACTTGTGTGCATTTTGAGGCAAAAGAAAGGGCACTGATGTATTTTAAGATATGTCAGTGCAAGTTGTTTTGAGTTTGGACAGCTCTTACATTTATTTTAGTCTAGGACTAGTCTAATCCCTGTCCGGGAAACTGCCCCAATATCACACAGTAGTCGCCACTTTTCTTTTGCATCCTCACTATGATCAGTTTTCTATACTTATTAGTCCAATCACTGATACTGGCTGAGACTAGTTTGGACACCTATCGGTTATTTAAACAGTTTTGGAAAATCACCCAGAAAATTTTACATTGTTATCAGTGTTTTAATGCGATAGGGCTGACAGCATTGTGATGAACAATTCAATTTATCTCCACATTTCCGTGCGTTTAATAGTGATTATTCTTTCTGATGGGGTGGAAACCTGAACCATCCATTAGTAACACAAGCTATGACGTTGCTATGGTACAGCTTGACTCCGGCAGGGTTACCATGGTAACCGTCAACAGTCTGGTATAAAAAAGTTGTAATAGTGATAGCCCACCTGAAACTCAGAGAGCCAAAAGGTGGAAGGTTCACATCAGAAACAACAGATGTCTTTTAAAAGCAGGCGTATTAGGACATTTACCTCAACAGCTGGCTTGTACGGCCAGAGCCATTATGTCTCCAAACTTCATTAAAAGTGAATTTGTCTGAAGTTTCACTTAAACCCCATTGCACTTTGGCTGGTCATTTAGACATGCGTTATAATTTGGGAACTTATTGCATTTGGTAGAATGCAACAGTAACATTCACGCTTCTCTCTTTACTGACGTGCATGGCTTGGATTTTGTTTTTAAAGAAGATTGGCCCATGCAGAACTGTTGTTTTAGTTATCTAAAGCAAAAGGGCCAAACTTCATTTGGATGAATAAACAAATGAAGGCAAAATTTGAAAGGATGCTCTCAACGTACATCTAACAAGGCCCAGTCAACTACTCACCACAAAGGCTTTATCTAAGCAGAATAACAAGCCTTCTTCCTTTTCCTCAATCTTTTTGTCTTACCTCAAAATGTATTACCTCTTTCCTAAACCCTTCCCCTCCCACAATGACAAACACCTGTTTATCGGATCCCCAGGCTCATGATCTATTATATTCTTTAAATCAAGGCGTGAGACTAAGATAACAGGAGTAGTATATAGCCTTAGGGAATGCTTTTAACATGTTATTAAAGACAGACTGCTTAGCCATGCAGAATTTCCCTTGAGAATCAGTGTTCATGGTTGTCATCTGTAAAGTCCTACTTATTGGGTCAATGGAAAGGGTATCCGCTTAGGCCTTGTGGAGGAAAAAAGCAACACCCATGGCTATACTTGTTTTCTTCTTATTTGAATCATCCTTTAAGATGACTAAGGCTTTGTTCACACCATACACAAATCTTATTTGTTTGTCAAATCCCTTTGGTGCATCTTCACTGGTTGCTATAGTAACAAGGTAGTTTGCTTACTCTTTCCCTATGCAATCAAGTGCAGTTAAAGGCATTCGCTAAATATATATTTTTTTAGTTTTAAAACGTAGCGTGAATATGTCAAATACAGTAATGCCACTGACGCTTTGTCTCATGAGGTCTATTTAAACCAATGTACAGATCTCTTGGCATTGTTCTTGGAAATATAATTTTTATGGCAACAGATGTAGATATTCTAGATATTGACTACACAAACAGATCCGATTTCATCACTTTCACAATGACTGTGAGAACTGACAGCCCTAAAGATTGAAAAGACAACTAGTGATAGGGTACAGTGTGTGAACAATGCTGTACGGTACATTTGGGAGGCCATTTTGTGAAAAAGGTCAGTGTAAAGATAGAGCGAATTTTGTGTGTAAGCACATGTTTGCCAAATGTGCACTGACCTTTGTACATCCTATCAGTGGAAAGCAAATACAGCGTCATAGGTCCCCACACATTCAACCCTAGTACTGACTCACATTTTCTGACACACACACACAACAGTACATAGTGGGGATCTCAGGTCGTGCAGTGACCATAAAGATGCTCACTATTTGTATTTTATTTTGAATGATTTGTAACTACAATGAAAATGAATGAATTGTTATGTAATGGCTGTGTAATATCTTTGTTATACAGTTGTTATAACATGTTATCTTCATATCTAAGTAGTCATACAATCACATATTATTGATTGATTGATTGATTTTATTAAATTGAAGTTGATTCATGGTAGAAGTATAAAGGGTGAGTAACACCATTAATGACATCATTTTTTTTCTTTCTGCAGTCATGAAGTCTTTCTACCTGCTTGCCACTTTGATATGGTGTTTAACGTCGAATTTCTCCTGGGCAGCTAAGATCGTGGTGGTTCCACCCATTATGTTTGAGAGCCACCTGTATATTTTCAAGACCCTTGCCTCTGCTCTCCACGCCGAGGGCCACGAAACCGTCTTCCTCGTCTCTGAAGGTCGAGAGGTACCACCATCCGACCATTATCGACTCCAGCGCTACCCCGGAATTTTTAACAGCACCTCAGCCGATGATTTCCTCCAATCAAAAGTTCATAACATCTTTTCGGGTCGTTTCACAGCTCTGGAGCTTTTTGACATCCTGGACCACTATTCTCAAAACTGTGACGCTGTTGTCGGGAGTGCTTCTGTCATGGAACTGCTAAAACATGAACGTTTTGACCTCCTATTAGTTGATCCCAATGAAATGTGTGGATTTGTCATAGCTCACATTTTGGGCGTCAAGTATGCGGTGTTCAGCACGGGACTGTGGTACCCTGCGGAAGTTGGCGCGCCGGCACCCCTGTCTTATGTTCCAGAATTTAACTCGCTACTAACGGACCGCATGTCATTGTTTCAGCGGGTAACTAACACAGCAGTGTACCTCGTTTCCAGATTTGGTGTACAGTTCTTGGTGCTACCGAAGTACGATCGCATCATGAGGAAGTACAACATCCAGCCCTCTGTGTCCATGCATGATCTGGTTCAGAACAGTCGACTTTGGATGCTGTGTACTGACATGGCCCTGGAGTTTCCAAGACCCACTCTTCCACATGTTGTCTATGTAGGGGGCATCCTCACCAAACCCCCCAGCCCCTTGCCACAGGTAAGAATCACTATTGTTGCATTCACATTATTTTTACATATATTTTAGTTGAAACAGGGCTGGACAAAAAAATCGGCCCTGGCATTTTGGCCTAGACTGGTACCAAACAGGGAAGCCACCAAACACTTCCGTGTTTTCCCTATTTTAAGCCTATTACATGAGGAGTTATACCAGTAAGTATGGTGCCACAAAATAAAACTTTTTTTGGTACCATAGGAATGAATGGGGCTAGGCTAAATGCTAACACATTCACAACGCGCTGTACAGTGCACACATTATAATAAGAGAGGTATGAATTAATTCATCTAGGTTGAGGTAATAACATAGTTTAATATGGCAAAAGGGTAGACTATTCCTTTAATATTGATGAATGGTGGTTATTAAAGGCACACGCCCACATTTGGGAATTAAGCTTATTCACTGTATCCCCCAGAGTTAGATAAGTCCAAACATACCTTTCCCATCTCCGTGCGTGCTGTAACTCTGTCTGACGCAGCCCCCGCTAGCTTAGCTTAGCACAAAGACTGAAAATAAATGGCTCCAGCTAGCATACTGGTCCCAATAAGTGACAAAATAACGCGAACATTTTCCTATTTATGTGTTGTGATTTGTATAGTCACACCGTGTACAAATAACAAGGTCATATAAGACACAGCCATCTTTTAACAGTATACATACTGGGAACTTTATTCTCAGAAGGCAAAGCACTGCTACTATCGCAACACATAAATAGGAAAATGTTCGCGTTATTTTGTCACTTATTGGGAGCAGTATGCTTGCTGGAGCCATTCACTTCCAGTCTTTGTGCTAAGCTAAGCTAGCGGGGGCTGCGTCAGACAGAGTTACAGCACGCACGGAGAAGAGAGCAGAATGTACGGACTTATCTTACTCTGTGGGATACGGTGAATAAGCTAAATTCCCAAAATGTGGGTGTGTTCCTTTAAGCAAAACCAGTAAACATCGTTACAATCAGGGTTTGAATTAATTTTTTTACTGACCAGCCAATTTGGCTACTAAATTTTTAGGTTACTGGCCATTCAGAACTTCTACTAGCAAAAAAAAGAAAAGAAACAACAAGATTAACTATGTCACAATGTCATCAATATTTATCAACATTTATCAAACATTTAATTAATATTAATTATAAAATCTGATTTGCATATTTTTCAAACTAAATTCTGTCATCCTGCCATCTCCTTCCTTTCTCTTTCACCAATGCCTTTTTCACCATAATGTTAATATACTAAATAGATTTTCTGTTTAATCTTAATGCTGTAGCACTGTCTTTTTATACTCAACTCTTCTTGGCTGTACTACATGAAGCATAATAGTGTTTTCATATTGTTCTTTAACCAGGTTTTTAAAGAATAAGTCAAAGAGATGGCATTTCTGCATGTTGCTTATAAATGTCTGTAGTGATGTCTTGTTTTAATAAGCATGTCACTTATAAACGAGCTAGAGAACTGAATGAGAGACACGGATAGACGAGTCATTCATGACAAATTTTTGACTTAGTATTAAAACCTCTGCTATTTTTTTTCTTTTGATCTTGGGTTAGTAACCCCATAAATATCACCACAATATTTTGTTCAAATCTCAAGTCTAGCGCGCCATTGTTTGTTGCGTTGTAATGTGTAGTGACAGGTGTGTTCATGTAAGCCAGAGATGCGCAGATGCTGCGCATTAATGCTGTATTTAGTATTTAATGAGTATTTGTACTCAAACTGTGCAGATTTGGCTTACATGAGCTTTACAAAGAAATTAATGAATGAACATAATTTATTAAAAGGGCACACGCCAAACTGGCTAGTGATTTGACAACCTTATCGGCCACAGCGTATTTTTATCCGCATTTGGCAGGTTTGCGGGTGTTCATTTCAAAACACTAACATTATGTATTGTAACCAGTGTTGGGGAAAGTGTTTTACTTTTAAAAGTAATGCATTGCAATATGAAGTTACTCCCTCAAAAAGTAACTAATTGTGTTACTTAGTTACTTTTCATGGAAAGTAATATTTAACGTTACTTTTAAGTTACTTTTGCTTTACTTTTTCTTACTTGGCTAAGGCTTGATCTCTTTCAGGCCTTGCAGGTGTTTTTTTATTACTGAGAAGTTCTGCATTCAGAAATTGCACATTTCCATCGCAAAAATGTCAAGCTCTGGCCTGACATCTTGGTTTTTGTTCCCGCTCAGGCACGCACGCATAGAGTGAGTGATTCGACGTGACTATGTTTAGTTTAATTCAGTACATTATTATTTTTTTAAATCTAATTAATTAAACTAAAAATGTACTTGCATTACTTTTTTAAAAAAGTAACTCAAATATTAATGTTTACATTTATTAAGTAATGTGTTACTTTCCTCGTTACTTCAGAAAAGTAATATTATTACGTAATGCATGTTACTTGTAATGCGTTACCCCCAACACTGATAACAAATGTCTGCAGAGAGCGTCAACAGACTGGTGATTATTATTTTACTTTCAGTTTACATTGAGATCACAGGATTACTTCTGAACGACGCTTAAATCCACTTAATCTTTAATATTTGTTCTCGTACAATAGAAATGGCAAGGACATGCAGACATAAAATGAATGTAAACTCAGAGGGCTTAAACTGCTCAGACTCCACACGTTATTGATTAACAGACAAACACAACGCGCCTTAGACTTTAAATGAGTTCCTAAATGAACATGTAGCTGCCAAGCTGACATAGTCACAGTCTCGCAAAGCCAAAAGTGAAATTATTTTATTGCAGTTTTCACCAAACAGCTAGTTTGTCTAGTATTTGTGTTTTATCAATGGGATATCTACAATAATGACATGGCCAAGGGTTTTGAAAGCAATTTTGCTTGCCACAGGTGCACTTGCTTTTCCCTCATCTCTCTTTTGTCAACATTTTGTCAGATGCACACAGAGAGCCCAAAAAGAAGTTTTTGTAGATGTGATTGGGCCAGGCAAATGTCAAATTAAAAATAACTAATAGGCTGCTGATTAGGTGTCTCATGGCCTGGTTTGTTCAAAAAATAATCTTATGCTAACTTTTGCAAATGCATTACGCAGCGACAAATGCCAGTCCCTCCAGAAAAACGCGATTATGCGATCGCATGATTCAATGCATAATCAGCCAAAGTCCGCATGTTTATGCAGGGGCCGCATTTTTCAAATAAACCGCACTTTCGCCGCATAAATTGCAGATTTTCATGCACAAAATATGCAGGGCTTGCATGGTTTCATAATCCCCGCATTTTTGTAGCAAAAATCACATTTTTGTGAAAGTTGAAAAATTTTGCATTTACTTGACACAAGCGCAGCCATGCCCCCTGTTGCCATGGGAACGTTATGAAGTGACATGAGTATGTGACGTGAACATCATTGAAAAGCTGCAAACAGTTTTTGCAAGTTCCCGCAATTTCATTGCATAAAATTGCATAAATATTCCGTATATTCCATCAAATTTTTTTAAGAAAATGTGCCACAAGATCAAGGATCTTTGCCCGCAACAATCACAAAAAAACTTTGGTTTTCTGGAAGGACAGAAATGCATTAAGATCCCAGCGCCATCAGTGATTTATGCAAAATAAAATTAATAAGCTGCAATGTACAGCATGTCAAAAATAGTAGGTCTTGTGTAGAGATGTATAAGCCCAGGAAATATGATGGGCCAGAGGGAAATCGCCCTGTCTGCCAAATTGCCAGTCCGCCCGTGAGTTCACCTATGATGTTTTGAACACAAGAACAGCATAGTTAGATCAATTTGAACAATGCAACTGCTTGTCTTACTCCATTGTTGAGACAACAAACACACATTTCTGTCCCTTTTCCTTGAGGGCTTTTTCTGTGACTGTCAGTGAATGTTTTGCATGCATATGCATGGTTTTAATGCTCAGGTCCATGAATGCCAGTTAATGATGTCATTTACAGATTTACATTGAGGCCAAACACTGATATGGCCAACGTTCGAAATGACACAAGCCACTTCCTCAAGAGACCTGCAGTAAATTTCCTTTTTACCTATTTTATGAATTAGGCAATGAATACGGAGGTTGCTTACACTTTAAAAAGTTGGATGAGCATGCACTGAACTATTAACCTTCATTAACAAAGATTAATAAATGCTAAAAAAAACTACATAGTACTCATTGTTTGCTAATGCATTTACTTATGTTAACAAACACAACCTTATTGTTAAATATTACCATTATATTTTAGCATCTTTAAAGTGATCTTTTGGCCTTTTTTCCACCGGCTTTTGAGGAATCAAATATTATACCATATTTGAAAGAGTACATATCTTTTTTAGGCTTTTATTTTCTGCTTTTTCTTCATTATTTTGTCCAAGTCAATATAATTACTTTTGTCCACATAACTAATTAGACAAGTTCCTTAAGATTAAAAAGTTTTAAAGATCATGAAATAAACTTTAGTAAGTTATCCCTAAACTTTTGATTTATAGCATGTACAGTATATGTTAAAAGTTAAGAAAATGTCCAGTATGCCCATTATATTTCCATTTTTCCAGAGCCATATCCAATATTATCAACTCTTTGGGCATTATGCTCACAAAGGCCGTTCTTATCCAAACCGGTGATTGCGCGGAGCTGTGTGGTGAATAGGAGTGGGGGTTCTCAACCTAGACTTGCACTTTTGGAATACCAAGCGTGCAAAGGCCATCATTGTGTGCCGCGGAGCCTTAATGCAAATAGCGCATTTGTCAATGCAGGGTTTCTGTAAATGTGCCCATTGTCGGGTGTGTATGAAAGACACAGAGACCAGTGTGTGGGATGGACAGTCAGTGCCAGGCCAAGGAATTCTGTTCAGCTGCAGCTGGACTCCTTCAGACAGCAAGAACGCAGTTCTTACACAAAACCCCACTCATTCTGAGGCTAACACTAACATAGGTACCACAAAAGACTAACACAAAATGCCATTAATCCGAGGAATTTATTGTACTATGTAATTGCACTTTGTAGATTACAGTGTGTTTACAGTTTAACTAAAATTGTTTGAATTGATTAGCATTGTAAACAGCCACATTCATGTTTTCATGTGTGCTAACAGAAAGCCTTGCTCATTCAAAAAACATGCTGTTAAAAAACACCTTTGTTTAACCACAATCTCTTAACTAGGGTTGGAAACTTTCCATGGAAATTACACCAACTATATGGGAATTGTGGCACTGGATAAAGATAAGTCAGATGTTGAGGAAGCTAGTGTAAGCATGTGATATGCAAAATTGACCAATAATTCCCTTTAATTTCTTAAATTTCCAACTTGGAATATTTTCAGAATTCCCAGAAAGTCTTTATAGGCTGCTTATTGAAAGCTAAATCGAAAATGGAAGCAACAACAATACCATTTTAAAGTAGCTTTTAACAGCATTTGTGACATTTGTGAATATTGATTAACAAAAAATAATAGTTCAAGTTTTTTTTTTTTAAGTGACACTTTCCCACTAAGTCGTGCTTTTTGGAGTGGGTACTTTTTTTTTTTTTACTTTTTTGGTTTAAAGTCTACCACAACTATTTTGTTATATCTATTATCCATACTTCAAATGTAATTAAAAATTGTAAAAGTCTTGTAAATTAGTGAAATGATTTTAAACACTTTAAACACTGAAATATTGAAATGATGTGAAGCTTTGTGACTCACTTAATCTTTTAATTGGTGAATTAAAATCATTTAAACATGGCCTTCAAGTCCAGTCAACCCACAGGATGATTTGTATGATTCAATTAATCTAGTTCATTTTCTCAATAGTTTCTCACTGCAAAAATGATCAATGTGTTATTGTTTGGGTTTAGGTGGTTTATCAAAACTACTGTGGTTACCTGTATTAGTATGACTGTGGTTTACAAGGTAGGTAAAACAGGTCTTGAGCAAGTTTAGAGACTTGTAACACGTGATTTGTCTTTGGCAAAGGTGGATCGTTTGAAATGTGGTTAATTATTGTTGACACATTAAAGCCATTTCATGTGTGATTCACATGATTAGAGAAACTGCTGTTTAAATTAATTTACATAAGAATGAAAGTTTTAATAAACGTGTAATGTCTTTTTAAGCCTTGGTCAAATTGATTCTGTATTTATGGGAAGGTGCTGTTGAATGCTAACACTGAATTGCATTCTTCATCTATTTCCTTGTTTAAGCCAGCACAGGCTCATAAAACATGGGTTGTTATCGTGCTACTAATAAACTTTTATTAGCTCTGTTTTATAATTCTATTGGAGGGATAGCTGGCAGTAATAAATTCAATATTGTTTAAAAATGCAGTTTTTGAAATTTGAATGCTTGACTTCCATTTTGATTTCCACATTTTAAAAAAAAGTTTCTTTTGTTTACCCGGAGACACGCGCGCAAATACAGTAATCTGAAAATTCATTATAGTGTTCCAAAACTTCATTGTAACATTGTGTTTGATTATCCTACATGGTTGTATCCACAGGAGTTTGAAACCTGGGTGAAGGAAACAGATGAACATGGATTTGTGGTGGTGTCATTTGGTGCTGGAGTGAAATTTCTTTCAGATGACATCGCTCAAAAACTCGCAGGAGCCTTGAGCCGTCTACCTCAGAGGATCATCTGGAGGTACTGCCATTTATACCAATCTTTCAACGGAACAGTGTTTCATCCATCTTACCAAGAGCCAATCAAACTCTGATGCACATAATGTTAATGTGTTACTGTGTAGTTTTATAAAGTGTATGGAGGCAAAAAGAAAGTATTGAACAGTGGGTACAGTTCATGTGCTGAGGGTGTTATAAAGCCTTAACCAAACGAACAAAGTCTAACAATGTAATAAAACTAATCATTTTCCACTAAAAAGTGGTCTGTTCCACTTACTAGCCAACTTGGCTACCATGTACATTTCTGGCACAAGACTGAAACAGTGCCATAAAGGAAGAACAGACCCAAATATGTGATTTATATCTTATAGGTTAACTTTTTGGTTTTAAATTAAATTAAGCTTGCTATATATTTATTATTATTTTTATAAAGGCATTTTTCTCTTCATTCAATCTGTTTTTTAAGTAGTAGTTACATTTCCAAATTGAAGATAATTTATGATCATCATTTAATCATTCATTCATTATCTGTACTGCCTATTCCTACTGGGGTTGTGGGAAGTACTGGAACCTATCCCAGCTATCTCGGGGTAAGGCAGGAACACATTTTGAATAGGTGGTCAGTCCATCAGAGCATTATTACTTTGATTATTATTTTATACTGTGTTTTATTTCTTTTGACACTTAAGGAGAGAGATAATCTCAAAATAAAAATGTAATCTTTATTTACTTATTACGTTCAAACCACTTATAACTTTCTTTGTTTTTATATACCAAAAAGTACGATTTTTTTAATACAAAACTATTGTTTTGGGTTTCTTGTTGTATGAGCAAAAATATTTTATATTTTAAGTTTCTCTATTAGATTTTTTACATGGAATATCATATCACCAATTACAACATACATTTTATACAATTATTATTTTATTACTAACACTACCCCCAAAAACATACTTCTCTCCCTCAAGCTATAACTTTCAATGAAGGATTAATAAAAAAATAAAAATATTTTTTTTAAATAAAATGTACATATATAAATAACTAAAATAGCTATAAATGAAAAATAAAACCAAAATAATTAAAATAAATAATAATAATAATAATAAGTTACGTCGTATGAGTAAAAAATTACAAAATGTTCATTTTTGGGTTATGTATCTTTTTTAATAATACAAATAATGCAATTAACACACAGTATGCTCAAAGACATTGTAATTACACTGTTAGGAAATAGTCAAAATATGTCCCCAAGCTGTCATTCGGGCAGTACCCTTTAAAAACGTCCTAATATGTACCATACAGATATTTATACATTTGGCATACATACTAATATGAACTCTTTAGGTGCAAAGTTGTACTTTTTGAAAGGGTACAGCCCCAGTACAAATGGTACATATTTTTACCATTAGTTTTTCTGACAATGTAAATTTAATAATATAAATGTTCATTTCCTTTGAGCTTCATCATTTCCTTTGAGCTACTAATTTGTTTGTCACATACTTTGTAGTTGTTTCTTTTATTGCTCTCTTTCCCTAAATGAAGTTGCATGCAAGGCACTACCTTTTGTTGTCTTAGCCAGTAATATTGCCATGACTCCTGTAGTCATGTCATATAATGTCAGTTGCTCTCTAGTGCTCAGGCAAATGTGCCGAGGCAAGACTTTACTAATGAGGAGACTGGAGGGTGTGGAAAGTCTTCAGGGAACAAGTGCAGCATAGGTAAATATAAATAGAGAGACTGATAGATTGTACTAAATCACAAAATAATCAGATGTATTTACAAGAGTCAAAACATTAAGAGTCCGATAAATGACTTCATGCTATTAAGTTTTTTTTCTGACTCATCCACCCTGCAAATACAGTATAGCAATGGTCATTAGAGATCCCGACTGCTGTTCGGTTTCTTAGTAACTGCACAATGTTCGTCACTAAGTACTGCACAAGCTGGCCTCTAGTTTGTGGCAACTTGCTGTGTTTGTGTATGCGCAACTTAATGCTCTTTACCAAACATACAACTAGATTTCAAAGAGAATCCTTGAAAGGCTATTGTTGTGCTGTTAGCTAGCTAATAATTGATCAGGTTCTTTTGTAACCCACAGTACACTTATTGCAGGACCCCCTTAAAGTCAACATGACCCTGTTTACTCTCTTGATGCACTATCCTGTTCTTATTGTGTGTGTGTGTTAAAAAAACGGTAGGTTCCAATCCTTGATTCTGATTGGTCAATAGGTGTGCTTTTTTCATGCTAAAACACGGCTATGACCGAGTGTTGTTAATATTACATATCTTTGCTTCAGCAAGCATTAATTTCACAGACAGGATCACATATTTAAAATGTTGCATGCATTACTGTAAGAAAAAAATGAAAACAATATCATTGGAGCTTTGAATTCCGATGGAAGCCATGTACAGTAGCTTGTTTGCTTCTGCGTTTAGTTCAGAGTGATTGAATTTCAACTTTTGCCTTTTAATTTGCCTTTTGAATATGAGAGTTGTCATTGACCTAATGCAAATCATCTGGTCTCTGTCTCTTTGTTCTGTTCGTCTCTAATGCACATTTACACTTTCCCTTATACTTCTTTTTTCTGAACTTTAAACACATATTTTAAGGATATGAATAAGTAGTTTTTTTAATTTACTAGTGCTACATTAACAAGTCCTAGATGAGTTAGGTTTCAGTTTTTAAGGGAACTTCACTCATAATATGTTATGGTTTAATCACACTGTAGGTTCTCTGGAGTTCCTCCCCATAATCTTGGCAACAATACTAAACTAGTGGAGTGGATGCCACAGAATGACCTGTTGGGTAATTATACATCTCACTTTATTACTTCTACTCTATTTATCTCTAAATACACGATAACACTATTATTAAAAATATTTTAATCCTTTCAAGGGATAGAATAACCAAAAAGGAAAATTCTGTCATAATTTTCTCATTCTCATGTTGTTTTTAAATCTGTATGAATTACTTTTTCTGATGAACACAAAATAAGATATTTTGATAAATGGCGGTAAGCACACAGCTGATTGTAAGCTTTCTCTTATATAGTAGGAAAAACAAATACGATGGAATTCAGTGGATACTTTTAACCTGTGTGCTTACAATCATTTATCAAAATATCTTCTTCATCATTTATCACAATACTTCCATAATTTTCTTTTCCTACTATGAAAGTCAATGGGTACGGCATCATTTATAAAAATATCTTCTTTTGTGATCTTCAAAATAAAGAAACTCATACAGGTTTAGAACAACATGAGGGTGAGTAAATGATGACAGAATTTTCATTTTTAGGTGAACTATCCCTTTAAGTTCTTGGTTCAGTTTTTTCTGTCATGAGTCACACTTGTTGCTCTATATACATTAAATAACTGCCTGTGTGTGTCGATGCTCCTTCCTCAGAAAACTTGAGTCACAATGAACATAAAGTTGTATTGTTAGTGTGGTTAGTTGTACGTTAGCTTATCCAGTACCATTACACCCCTAAAAAAACATTTAAAAAACAAAATAGGAAAATCAATGGGAAATTTGCATTTTCGTGTGTGGCCAAGGTTTCTCACGGATAGGGTGTGTGTCACTCGGCTCATAAATAGTATCATGAACTATAGGTCATTTTATTCTTGTGTAAAACTGCTGTTTATAATTCTCTAAAGTTTTTGTGACTGTTACAGAGAGTGCCGGTTGCTCAAACATTAACTCACCCTCATGTTATTATGGAGTATATAGAGAATATTTTCTTCTCTGAAAAAAATAATTTGATAATTTTTGTCCACTTGAGAACTGGATCACAAAGTTACTGTATATTGTTAAAGTGAATAATTTTTTTATCAGTTTCTATGCACTGAATTGGTTAATCTTGTTCAGGAATCAGACCGATTTGGTTCTTAAATTCATTTCAATAATGATTATTGATGATTAAAGATGATTATAAAACGGGCAGTTCTGGTTCTTCATTCTGATTGGTTGAAACGCGTTCTAAGCCGTGATAAAATACACCAGTAACCTCACGGTTCAGACCACATTACATACACTGTAAAAAATTGCTGTAAAAAAACGGGGAATTTTGGACAGTAATTTACCGTTTCTCATAAATACAGTTGAATACTGTAAATAAACAATAATATGACAAACAAAATAATAACAGCAAGCTCCTGTTCAGTCTTACGGGATAATACAGTATTTTTTGGTTTGGTCAGGCATGTCAAACATGTGACGAGCTCATCTGCAACCATGAGTAAAACTGATTTAACTACACTGTTTTTCTGCATTTTATTATACGAGAAGGAAGCAGAATTAAAGACTATCTATCCATTTTCACTCCGATTGTGACCCTACCAGCACTGAGACGGACGACGAATTCACTTGTTTTTTACTCCTCGCCTGTATATCAAGGTAAGCACAAACTGAACAGAGTCTGTGTTTCTAAGTGAAATAATTGACAAAATGTTATATATATTTGCTTATTTTTGAAATATTTCTAAAAACGATTTATTTGATTTTGACATAGGCTATTTAGGGCAGATTGTTAAACGAATTGGCAACTAGCTATATAGGTTAAATACAAATAAAGATGCTAATGTTAATTTGCAATCTAATCAAATGTCTGACTGATGTGCGATTATCTATTGATATTTTTTTTAAATCTACATGAGGGATTGGGCTCTGTTTCACCATTTGTTTGTATCTTTTTTCAATGTGTGCACTTTTAATCTTTGTATAGTGCCTCGTGAATGTGTTAGCATTTAGCCTAGTCCCATTTATTCCTATGGCTCCAAACAGGGATGAATTTAGAAGCCACCAAACACTTGCATGTTTTCCCTATTTAAAGACTGTTACATGAGTAGTTACACAAGTAAGTTTGGCACAAAATAAAACTTTTGTTTGGAGCCATTGGAATGATTGGGGCTAGGCTAAACGCTACATTCACGAGGCACTGTAAAAGATGAAGTGCACGCATTGAAAAAAGATAGGGCTGTATTAATTCGTCTAAGTTGAGGTAAGAACATAGTAAAATATTGAAAACGGCTAGTCCAAGGCTGATACTGCTGAGTAAGTGTAACACTAAGGTATGGAGTATAAAACAATAAAACAGTAGGCCTATAGAAAAGTCTTTCAGTCTGTCTAAAAAATCTCTTTCTGTAATTAATATCATTAGCTTTTCTAAGTAATGGATTTGTAGCAGTATAATATCTGATAGTTTTTTGGGACATTAACTATAATTGTTGTCTGCATCAGTTGCTGGTGATGAAGTAACATTTGGAGGTTGGATGATCAGCAGTAAAAACATCATCATCTGTGAAGGCAAGATGAAGCTGCGAGGACACTGGAGTTTGTTCAAAGGTAAATCCTCTACTAGCTGTTCAAGAATGTCACATTGCGTTAAATTAGTGTCTCTTTCTTTTTTGTAAATTGACTTTAATTGCATTAGGTCTTTTAAATAGTAAGTCGAAGTTTAAGCTAGCATGTGCATATAGACATAACACTGGGTTTTGGCCAAATTTGTTGTCATGCTACATGTTTTTGAATAAAGTATTTCTCTCTCATTACTGCCAGAATGGCAACAACCAGAATATTTATACTGTGAATGCAGTTGGTTTTATCTGTCTTCATTGCAATTAATCTTTACTTCTCTCATTGTACTTTGTAGATGCTTAATTGGTGTGAACCCTAAGAGGTGAACAAAAGCCAGGCAGGTGAAGGTGTCCGAGAAGACAGGAAAGCTTGTCCAGAAAAACGCAGCAACTGTTAATCCCCATGTGACCACCCTCATCAAAAACTTCATGGACTTTGAGTGGCTTTCACATTGTATTCTGCAGTGTTGTGATATTTATGTGACATCACAGCATTATGTTTTATTCAGCCCAGTCTCATTAGTGAGGCAGAAACTGACATTTAAGAATGCACTGAATTTTGTTATATTTAATAAAAACAGTGTTTTATCATCATCCTTTGTTTGAGAATTTTTTTGCAAGCAATTTTAAGTGTTTATTTTAAAATTACATTTTAACAATGCTAGAAAAATCACATTCTACAGTATAAATAACAGCAGGAACCCTAAAATAACAGTATAATGCATCCAAACATCTGACAGTATTATACTGTGCAGCTCCCTTTTTTTACAGTACTGTCTCGTAATATTTGTACAGTAAAAAACTGTTGTTGTAAATTACAGTAGGTAATCTGTAAAATTACAACTATATGCTGGCAAATCTAGCTGCCAGTATATTACTGTAATTTAACAGTGAAATTTTTTACAGTGTAAGTATCACTGCGCCACTGTTGCTGCGTACTGATTTATGAAAATAAACACCACAGTCTTTAATCATATTTTAAATTTGTCTACAATTGCACAATTAATGGCGATATCCAGATAAATGTCAATAAATATTGTTGAGTAATCTCGTCGATAAAGACAAAACGTTGTCTGAGGAGTTTATAACTCAAGTTCATATGTCCGCTATTATCCACTGGGTGGCTATCTTACCCAACTTAAACACTGACGCATTCACTTAACACTGAAAACACAGCGTTTAAGATTTGATGGCTTTGAATCTGATCTCTTACTAAAGTTCTTCACAAAAATGGAATTATCTCTGCTTTTAGCTAAAAAATTTGAGAGGTGATAAGAGAACAAATGAAGGTAGGATGAAACGTTTTTTTTGTTTGTTTGTTTGAAAGCGGATGGTCTGTTTTTTCATTTGATATTTTATGTTTATTTAAAGAAGATAATTTTTCTGCAAGGCATTAAACTAAAACTGGGTGGCAAAAAAAGAGTTCAGCATGCTTCCAAGCATATTTGATCATCACTTCAACAGTTGCACAATATCAATGTTAATGTATAAATTAGATGAATGTTGGTTTATAAAATAAACACCACAGTCTCAAATCATATTTTCATTTTGTCTTTGCTGCATCTGTGTTGGTTGGTAACTGCGCTCTGTTTCAGTCACAGTTGATTCTGGGGAACTACTTTGTTTGGCGGAAGAGTAATATTTGTACTAATATAATTACAACT
Source organism: Paramisgurnus dabryanus (assembly GCF_030506205.2). Lineage (NCBI taxonomy): Eukaryota > Metazoa > Chordata > Actinopteri > Cypriniformes > Cobitidae > Paramisgurnus > Paramisgurnus dabryanus. Next base: position 41,441,824 of record NC_133340.1, on the reverse strand, counting down.
TATTTGTGTTTTATTTAAAAAAATCCCGCTAATGTTATGCATATGAAGTAACCGTTTTATAAACGCAATAAACCCCCTCGAAGCAGTGGGGTTACAGTGCATTTTATAACAGCTAAGGGGGTTTAGGCACTCCGCTTCGCGTCGTGCCTAACAACGCCCCTTAGCTGTTATAAAATGCACTGTAACCCCACTGCTTCTTGGGGTTTATTGCTTTATTATTGAATAAACTGCAATTCTTGCTGATATGTGCAGAGGAATGTGGTGTGTATATTGTATACACGAAAGCCATAATAAGTTGACTGAACTCATTTGATTGAGTGAACTCATTCCCTAAATAAAGGGTCTCCCAAAAATGTATATATTAACTTGATGGCCACATAGACTAAACTTAATTTGTTAAAGGGTCACTCCACTTTTTTATAAATATGCTCATTTTCAAGCTCCCCTGAGTTAAACATTTGATTCTTACAGTTTTGGAATCCATTCAGCTGATCTACGGGTTTAGTGGTACCACTTTTAGCATAGCTTAGCATAATCCATTTAAATCTGATTAGTCCATTAGCATCGCGCCTAAAAAATATCCAAAGAGTTTCGATATTTTTCCTATTTAAAACATGACTCTTTTGTAGTTACTTTGTGTACTAAGACTGACGGAAAATTTAAAGTTGTGATTCTCTAGGCAGATATGGCTAGATATGGCTAGAAATCGCAACCTTAATTTCCCTTTAAGTTCACCAAATTTGAAGTTTGTGCAATACACTTAAACAATTACAGTAAATGAACTTGGAGTTCATAAAGACTGAACTTAAATTGCCATTTCACTTTATATAACAAGGTGTAATGAAATGTATTGAGGACTGACTCTACAGTATGTCAATAAATGAATGAACTTAATTATCCACAGAAGCACATAACAAACTGCACTGTTCACGTGTATCTTCACTATATTGGAGAGAAATACAAATGTGGTGCATGCATACCAAAGGAAACTGATCACCTAAATGACAAAGAAACTATAATTTACAACAAAAACATCAGTAACCCTACAAAGAGTGTAAAACCCTAAGAAATTGTATTAACTGTGTATATGTACCATCAGTTGTTATTCTTTGACCAAAATTAAATCATTCAAAAATATCAGGGTTATGGCTATTCTGGGTATTCCTCACAGCATTTCGAACTAATAATTGCACTTACTTTAAATTTATTCATAATTGCTTGAATTTTTTGAGTACAAACAGCATCAGGGCTTTCAGTGTAGATTATTTTCGTTGTGGTATTTTGAAGCTTAGTCAGTTCCACAACTTTTGACCAATTACATTCCCTGACTTTTCCAGTTATGCTTGATCACTTCATGGATTTTACTGTTTCATAAAGAAGACAATTACAACAAGCACTTTCTAGCTAATAAGTGAGATTTTATCAATAACCAACTTTCGTGTTAAACATAACAAACTTGTTGATTTATTAAATAATGACCGAATAAAAATGAACGGCGTTAACAGATTATTCCGTGATAAACTATAACATTTTCAATCGACATTTGTCTTTTGAACAGCTGAATCTTCTTAGAATGACGCCTTGAGAATTTTCAAATTTTCTTGTAATAATCTCTGGCTTGATAAGTAGATCATGAAAGACAAAAGCACATCGCTGTGGCCATCAAAGAGCAGGACATTAGGCGGACAGCAGAAAGATGGTAGAGAAGAAAGAATGAGATACAGAAAAGTCCTCTGTGACCTCAGGCCCATGGTGAACAATTAGACAGAAACTCATTCATACAAACAAAAACACGGACAGGCTTTGTGTCCTGCAATACAACAGAGACATTATCCTAGGAGATGCTGAAAAGAACAGTGTGGAGAAGAAGCACACACACACAGACAAGAAAAAGGTTCAAAGTTTTATATCCATTTCTAAAAGCCAATGTATTAGTTACTCCTCAACAGTCACTACAGTTTCCATTAGAATGACAGGTGTCAAATTCCAGTAACAAGGGAGTTTTTTTATACTGTAGTCAGTGATAATATTGAAACACACCATTGAAATCTATTCACTCTGTGTCATTTGACGTGTATTAAGACTTAAACCAGCCCAATGAACCAGTTTAATCAATTTAAAAATGTTAGGACAAATAAGCTACTCTTACAAAATATGTGCAATTTTGGAATATAACTTATTTAATTGACTAATTTACTTAAGAAAACAATAACTACTTCCACAGTATAATCATAAAGGAACCAAAATATCTAAAAAGAAAATTGGAGGTGGGCTGTTTTGACCAGTTTTTGACCAGATAACACACTGGCAACTCCCTAGCAAATTTGTTCCACACAGTGCAACTTATTTACCACATAGTAACAAGGTATGGCAACCAGCCACAACACCTCAGTCTCTTTGGGCAAGCACCAATCACATTTTCTATAGATCATTTATAAGTAGATTTTTTTTAAAATGTGGTTTATGTTTATAGTGACATTTATAGATAACACAAGATATTTTGAACAGATCAGGGGCACCATTCACTTCCATAGTATGATTTTTCCTACTATAGAAGTAAATGTTCTGTTTTGCAAACAATCAACAAAAACTTTCGTTTCAAAATTTCTTCTAAATACACGCAAAAATTCAAGAAAACCTATACACTGCAAAAAAAGACTTTCTTACTTAGTATTTTTGTCTTGTTTTCAGTAGAAATATCTAAAAATTCTTAAATCAAGATGTTTTTGAAAATAATACTAGTTTTTAGACAAAAAATATACAATTTAAGTGAATTTATGCTTAAAACAAGCAAAAATATCTGCCAATAAGGTGAGAAAATTTTACTTGAATTAAGTGTTTAAGAAAAAATAAATCTTATTTCACATTTTTTTTTCTCACCCCATTGGAAGATAATTTTGCTTGTTTTAAGGACAATTTCACTTAAATTGTATATTATTTGTCTTAAAACTAGACTTATTTACTTAGGTCGTTTTGCTAATCAAGAAAAAACACATTAAATTAAGAATTTTTAGATTGAAAACAAGACAAAAATACTAAGTAAGAAAGTCATTTTTTGCAGTGTAACCACTCGTAGGCAATATTCACGTATAATCAAATACTACGCTATAAATATAATGTTTATAATAATGTTAATATATAAAATTTACATGATTATATTTTATATTATAATATTTTCTGTATTTGGTATTATTATACATGATCTATATTATTATTATTATTATTATATACATTAAATGATACATTATTATGGTTCTCAAACTTTTTCAGCATGTGGCCCCCCTTGTATACGGTGCATTCCTTTGCAACCCCCGAAATATTTTTTTTTTGACAAAAATTGTTCTAAAATTTAACATTTTAATTAAACAAAACATAATCAGGGTGTCCGCAGGGTAGTAAAAGGTAGTAAAAAAATCTACCAAAATTAAGGCCCTTGAAAGGTAGTCAAAGGTAACAAACGCAATTTGACTTGGTAGTAATTTTAACTTCCATGCTTTAACTTCATCTAGCATAGTTTAAAAATATATACGTGACAAAGACTTAACATTTGTACACGTATTTAAGCACCGCAGTTTTAAATAAAGTGATTTTAAGCGTGCAAGGTGCTTAAATGTTGTGATAAATGTGAGTTTGATGAGTTTGCTCCCCTGGGCTAAAATGTTAATTCAAGGGCTAGGGTTAAGATAAGGAGAACTGAAACTCAACTTGACCCTAAAAACAAAAAACATAATTGACAACGACAATACTTAATGATTATATTTTAACATTAGTGTACCTAATATGTATGATGGGTGTGACACTTATACCTTATAGCAAGTGGTGCTTTGCATACCCCTCCCACACCCCAAAAAAACGGGCTGCTGCTTGATGTAGTGTTGGTAGTAAAAAATATTTTGGAGGTGGTAAAAAAGGTAGTAAAAGGTAGTAAATTCATCTCTACACTTTAAAAAAACAAACGGTGCTATATAGCACCAAAACTGTTGCTTTGGATCGTAACCATAGAAGAACCGTTTTTAGTGCCATATAGCACCGGTGAAGCACCAGTGAAGCACCAGTGAAGCACCTGTGTAGAACCATATAGTGCTTTGTAGAACCATATGTGGTGCTATAGTGGTGCTATATGGCCCCTATATGGTTCTACACAGGTGCTACACAGGTGCTTCACCGGTGCTATATGGCACTAAAAACGGTTCTTCTATGGTTACGATCCAAAGCAACAGTTTTGGTGCTATATAGCACCGTTTGTTTTTTAGAGTGTATGATTCCTCTTATACCCTGATATTAAATTATACCTAGTAGTGCTGTTGGTAATTTGGCTTTTTTAAGGTTTAATTACACAGAATTCATTATAAATTAATGTATTTTATAAAATGTCATAAAAACTGGGGCACCATCTCGCGGCCCCCAGTTTGAGAACCAATGTAGCATACTTATTTTTTTCTACACATATAAAGAAGATGCAGGTAATGACAAATCTTCATGCTTTCCTTGCTCACTTTTTCAAACTCTATATGAAAGCATCTGCTTAATGCCTAATGTAAACGTCATGTAAATGAAAAGAGAAGTCCAAACATAAATCACTTGATCTCCTGTCTGTTTTAAAGTTTTCGTGAGACATTCAAGTGTGTCTATAAATACGAAAATCATACACAATTATTAGGGAATGAGACCTATTGTTCTAAACATTTTCCTTTGTGTTCTGCAGAACAAAGTAATTTATACAGCTTTGAACTTAAGGATGAGTAAATTATGAAAAAAAAATTTTTTTTTTGGTGAACAATCCTATTGAACTAAGCAAGATTTTTTGAAATTTTAGGTTTTTTTAATTGTATAATTTTTTCTTATTCTCCCACAGGCCATAGAAACACACGGGCCTTCTTGAGTCATGGGGGCTTGAACAGCATCTATGAAGCCATGTATCACGGTGTGCCTGTGGTAGGCGTTCCACTGTTTGGAGATCACTACGACACCATGACACGAGTTCAGGCCAAAGGCATGGGCATAATGTTAGAGTGGAAAAAAATGAGCGAGGAAGACCTATATACTGCCATGTTCAATGTCCTTACAGACAAAAGGTAATTTATTTATCTAACGGATGTTGTGCTCGCATGCCAATTCAACTAAAAGTGTACTGTTAACTCCTTATCAACTGACTTTGTTAAAAGTCACACTAAATATTACGGTCACTCTCTGTTAAGAAACAGGTAATACTAACCCACACCCTTGTGCTGAGGTGAGTTAATCTTTAATGACTGTGGAATTGGGGTTACTCAGGTTTAATGATAAACAAGACTCTGCAAAAGTGTCATTGTAGTTTTTTTTATCGAAACAAAATGTCTAAACCATTATTTTGTTTAGAAGAAATGCTTTATTATACTATTTCTTATTTTATAATATAGAGGCTCAAGTTGAGTTCTTATTTTTGTGTTAAGATAAAGTCAACTATTAAGTAACTAGTATGCGACTTGGTGAATTGGTCTCACAACCATCTTTTGTTTTGGTTTGGCATTCATCAGATCAAATTAAAAGTTGCTTATTCCTGGTATGGCTGCCTTTCTAAACTTAGACATATTCAATTTAAAATTGCAGAGCTGTATGTACATGTACTGTAAGCCCACACGAGAGTTCCTACTGTATAGTGCCATCTTGTGGACAGTATACCAAGATACATTTCCTATAGGTAGCCAGTAGGGACTGTATGCATTCAGGTATTGCATGACTTTGTTAACAGTATCTTTCCATCTCTCTTTCTTTATAAAGGTATCGTGAGCGAGCCCAGCTGCTGTCTCAGATTCATAAAGATCAGCCTGGTCATCCAGTGAGTCGAGCCGTTTACTGGATTAGTTATATTCTCCGTCACAACGGTGCCGACCATCTCCGTTCTGCTGTCTATGAGATCCCCACCCACCAGTACTTCCTATTGGACGTCACGCTGGTAATAGGAGTGTGCCTGGTTCTCCTCGGCTACTGTTTATACCGAATAGGCAAATTCGTCCGATCACGGCTGGGGCGTGGTCTTTCTCCAGTGGAGAAAGTCAACGGACACTGTCACGGAATTCCAAACGGAATTCCAAACGGCAAACACAACAGAAATGGACACGTTAGTAGCATAGAGAAGAAACTTAAGTAACGCCCTAGGATAAATCAACACTAACGCTTCACTAAAGAGAGGAATTAACTGCTCTTTACTCAGAACAGGGCCTATCCAGGAAATAAACAAAGAAAAAACTATTATAACAACGAACTGTAAGTGGGAAGCCGAGATGTAAGAAAACGTTCCTGAGGATGTTTTTTCCCTGAATGGAGTTCATTTGTGGTCCTGAATGTTGAGCTTACCCTTGTGGAGATTAAGAAATTAATGTTTTTAACAACAACATGTGGGACATCAAGTCTCAGTACATCCAAATACAGACATCTATATTTATTTATGAAACTAATCTTTGGAAAATTCTGTAAGTTTTTAAGGAAGTTAAACTGAATTTTAATTTATGTTCTCTATTTATGTCTCGTGCACTCTGTCCCTACTTGTTTTGCATCACTATTCATTTTTGCATGTTAACAGGTTTAGCCGTGCACACTTAAAACTCACCGCTGCTTGCGTTGGCAGTCCAAACCCAAGCTTTATCTAGTCTAGCATGATTCTTGTAGACATGCATTTTGCACTAGCTAATGCTGCTAGTTATAGTTAAAAACATTGTTGCAGATAGCTGTGTTAAATCCTGCTTCGGATTTATTTTTTTCTACTTTTTTCACATTTGTTTTTGCTTTGATGTTTTCAGCTAATGCTATGTAATGAATTGTAGTTAATGAATTCTAGTTTTTATATAAAATCGTAGATCAGATTTAACACCCCGTTCACACGTGTTTATTGTTGGCAGATCTGGATTTAAATTAACGATGTGAAACATTTGGTCTTAATTATTAAGCCATTGTTATGTTTGATGGATGTTTAGATTTTGACGTTTGAATTGCTTCCAGTTAGGTCCTCAAAAAAATCCCTTTTTACTGTATGGTTTATTTTACATTTTCATGTTTGTAAATTAGGAAGGGGGGTATAGTTTTCATGGGTTTATTTTATTTGAAAGCTTATCAGAAGAGTGTTGTTATCGAAGCTGATAAAGAGCATAAGCTGACATGTCTTGCCATGTTCCCACAAATCAGTAGGCCTGAAGTAACCTCGATTTTGGTACTGTAATTAACCTTGCCCATGGTGCTCTCCTGGTTCTTATAACCTTAAGCTATTTTTATCCAAGGATGTTCTGTGAAAGGCACTATTTTAATATGACTCGGTAACATTTCATTCTAACATTTAGTTGTTAATCTAAAGTCAGGTGGGCAAATGCAGTTTATTTGTGCATTCTCATTTACAGAAATTTTATTTAAAAGAAAACTTAGTGTCAGTTTGGGGTGTTATCAGTAAGTAACTCAGATTAATAGCGTTTGTTATGAATGCACCAAACCATTTTTTCAAAATACAAAGTGGTACTGTATGGTGAAACATGATGATATGTTTTGTAAGAATTTATTATAAGAATATGAAATTGTGTACAATTCTTTGTGAAAGCAATGGAGTGTGAATGAAAGCGACCAAAGTTAAACTGCACTTCAAAGGACATTAAATTAACATTTGCTTTGAACCAGTAGGCATCATTTTTTAAATAGTTTTTAATGAAGAGATTTAGAGGTGATTAGTGCTTGTAAAGTAAAGTGTGTTAGAATACTTGAGAACTGCACTGCGAGTTACCACTGTTCAGAAAACCATTGTCATAGATCACAAGAATCAAAACCTGTACAGCCTAAATGAAGATTCATTCAAGTCATAAGCTGTTCTTACCACGAGGTTCGGGGCATTTCTTCAGCCAAGCACTGTTTAAGACTGTCTGCATACTTGAAAATACACTGGCTGCAAATGCATCGGAGCTATGACTGGTGAAACAGTGATGCACGCTGACACACTTTGAAGATCTGATTGTTTCCTAGTTGTTTGTTTTGTATGATTTCAGTATTAATAATAGATGGTTAACAGCACTGGAAAAGGCTGCAGGTGGGCTCTAACATAACATAAGAAGCTGTTTGTGCGCGCGCATGTGTGTGTGTGTATGTAATTTCTTTAATGTTGAATGTGTATGTTTCAAGCTTGAATGGGGTTGTCTGAGCCTACTGTACGTGTGTCCTTGATTTGCTTTATATTCTGATAATTTAAAAACTACAGTTCACATTTAGCATCATTTTCTTAAATTCTCATTGTCCGACTTATTTCTTGTAGTTAGAGTAGAGGCTGCTTGCAGGAATTTAGTTTTTTTTTAGTTTATTATGATTTTGAATTGTATGTGTGTCTGTGTTATTATGTACATAAAAAGACAAACAAAAATACTAATGATAAATAAACATTGCATATTTTGTTTGCTTATGTCTGTCTTTTATTGACTCTCTTGATAAAATAATTACTGACACCTGTAAGAACAGTGAGCTCCACTAAAGTCAGAGCGCAGTTGACGTCTCACTTCTGCTCTCAAGTTTCTCTGTCCTGATATGGTTTGTCTAGTTTTTTCCCATGACATCACTGATGGTCATGTCTAGATAGTAGTCCTCCTGCTAATTCATGCATGCAGTGCTACCCTACTCCCCAAATAAAAGAAAGCCATCATTTCAGTTGCTGCCATCAAACACATAGAAATTTAAGCCACAACACACAGAACATGGTTGTAAAAACAGCCAAGGTCAAAATTCCTGATCAAATGGGATAAAATGTGTTATTCTGTCTGGGATTTTTATAATCTAATCACATTTGGCTTATTATAAACAGTACTGTGCAAAAGTCCACCATCACAGAAAATAAAGGAAATATGTACACAAAATTAAAAACCAAATGTCTTTTCCAGGCATGAGTCAGTATTTAGTGTGACCTCTCTTGACACGAAACACATTCTTGAGCTTTTTTTGAGGAGACTGATGTCCTGAAGTCATTTCTTTAAAATTTGAAATTAGGATTTAATTTTATTTAGGTTTTAAAGATCCTGCAGCTGCCTGCTACTGTATTGCTCAAGTGGAAGGGGAGTTTACCCTAAATACTTGACACTTCAGCTTATACTTTTATACTGTTCTGTACGTAACTTTTGATATCCATACAATACAGTTGCAGATGCATAGTCAACTTGCTCTTGAGTGTTCAAAAACCGATAAGGATCATATAGATTATATAGTAGCTGACTTAATATAAACGCATGTTTGGGTAAATTAGTTAACACTGTGATTGGCTATATGAACGTGTAAATAACACAGTAAATAACAGTACAAAAACCATAGTTTTAATATACTTTGTGAAAAAACTGTTTCACTCTGAGATCGCCATTGTTTACCTCACAATACATTACATCCAAAGGTTGCAATGGTAAACAAGTCTTCAGTTAGTTGATTGTAAAATAATGTGAAACATAAGATGAGAGTTATAATGCACACAGACAGTATATTGTCTTAACACCTATTTTTGACGCATTAAAATACAAGACCATTGACATCCTTAGTTCCAAGGGTTTGCAAACTGTATGATGGCAAAGACCCCCAAATATGATAAACCTTTTGTGACAGAACCCCTACCAAAAATATACATAGTAATTTATACATTTTTATGTATAACAAATAATTTGCTACACTTAGAATAAGGCTGGCTGTATAAATAGCTATTTCATAGCGGGAATCCTCGCTTACAAATCCCAATAAGTAAGAAAAACAAACTAGAACGATACAAAGCAAATGTAAATAAACATATGTTGCAAGAAATTAAAGATAAATTTGATAATTTTTTTTTTGAAAATTCCTAGGGACCCCCTAGAACCTCCTGGAGGTCCCCTTGGGGTCCCCAAGCCCCAGTTTGAAAACTCCTGCCCTGTTCAACCCTTTCAATATAAACCTGATTGTAACATAAATGAACAACACAGAAAACATGCAAATGATGCCATAGTGTTAGTAAACTGTAATAATATTTTGCAACAACCATTACACGTCATCGATTGCACTTCTTGCGGAACATAATGGTGGAACATAATGGCGGCCTCCATAGGTTAAAATGAGTATTACATGTTTTTAGAGGGGTCATATTATGGGATTTTTTTAAGATGTAAAATAAATCTTTGGTGTCCCCAGAGTGCTTATGTGCAGTTTAAGCTTAAAATACCCCTTAGATAATTTTATTATAACATGTTAAAATTGCAATTTTGTAGGTCAGAGCAAAAATGTGCCGTTTTTGGGTGTGTCCTTTAAAATGCAAATGAGCGGATGAAGTGCAAACATTGATCGCAATGATGGTGGTTTGTTGCAATTGAACCTCAATTGTGCTGTCAATTATTTTTTCTCTTTCTCTCTGCACTAAATGGCTGTGCTTTGGTTGGGTGCAGATTTAGGGGGTGGTATTATTGTAATTGGCCTTGCTGACCTATTTTTTCACATGGTTGCAATACCAATCCAAAGTTACTGGGTCTTTTTTTACATTTTCTAGGCTGATAGAACCAACTGACCCAATTAAAGCACTTAAACATGGAAAAAGTCACACTATGACCCCTTTCAAGTAATGAAAATATTTAACATGTTTTTAGCAGTGGAGTTTAGTAGTAGAAGTCTGTATAGTCGAGATACCCTTTAAGTATCTGCTTGTTAAGTCTGATGTCATGCACCGGTTCTGGGTCCAACTGATCTCACATGCCATAGGGAAATAACAAAAAACATGCTAATATACACTCATATCATAATACAATACCAAAACCCCTAATCCTATTATTTATCTTCTTAGCAAAATCCAAGATGACCAGACATGGGCATGAATTTTTTATGAATTATTAATATACTGCTGTCATTAATTCTGTGAGCAGTGTACAATGTGATATGCTTAAATGTGTGATATGAATAAAAAGAGCTCATAAACGGTTGTTTAAATAATATCCTCTATTGAAATGAGTGGTGGTTAAGTCTGACCGATCATTTTATTGCCATAAAAGCTGTGTTTAAATATATTATGGGTGAGATTAGGATGTAGCTGTAGCCTATATAAAGCTGATCGGCAGGTATCAGGTGTTCTGTCTTGTCACATTAGCTGGGGTTGTATCTGATCTGTATGTGTTGATTAAACGATAAACCAACACTTTATCTCATCTTTCCCATTGCTTAATTATTAACTGAAGGTTTATATTTTATAATGTGATGACTGTCTTTTTTGGGGATGTGTACCATTAGAGAAGAATGCTGCTGTGAAATTGAAGAGCAGAAAGGAATATAGAGATGTGGGGTAAGAACAAAAAGCCTTAGAGAAATTTGAGCACACGACGTGTGTTTTATGCAGCGCTTGCAAACTATTTTAAGTAGCTACAGTACAGCTTGCTTGGAAAGTGTTTTCAGGTGACGTCACGCACAAATTAACATCTTCGTGAGCCCATCTCTTATTTACCTTCGGTGAGCCCGTATGTTGCACCTCTTTTGCTTCTCTCATATTTTCTGTCCTCACATAATGTGTTTTAATGCAGCCAAAAGCCAGATGAAGCAGGTTCTTATTCACATGGCCTATTTTCTTTTTTGTTGTCAGAACAAGTGCAAAATAATGACTAACGTGACACATTCAAATAGGTGACCATATACGTCCACTTTTACCCAGACCTGATGTCGTCTTTTTAGACCTTAAAAATGTGTCCAGCCGGGATTCCTAAATTGGCAAAAAAAAATCCTTTTGCATTGTACAGTTAATCATGTGTGGAGCTTTGCTTTGATCTTTCTCTATATTTCCCACCTTCTTGCTTCCTGTCTCCTGAGATACCTTCATTGTCTTGTCCCACAATTCCATGCGTGGGCTTGCACGGGGAATGCGATTGGCTGAGCCCGGTTGAGTTTAAGAAAATAAAATGGTAGCCAAGAAAGCGGCTGGAGCACACCTTTTGATTGCATGAAGGGGCCATGGCATGAAAATCAGGTACACAATTGGTCCTTAGGGTATAATATTGTACCCCATAAGGTACGTACAACATTTCAATGTGTTGTATACCCATAAAGGTACAAAAAGGTGCCTTTTAGGGTACCACCCCAGCAACAGAAAAAGGAACAACTTTGCACCTTTTTTTTCTGACAGTGTATAATTGGGTTCCCATTGGGTTCCCAGTGCTCCCAGGGTACTTAATTTTGGTAAACCATTCTCTGTAAGCACGTGAAAAATTAGATCATTGAAATTTGGCTCTCCTTGTGATGTCATAAGGAGCTCTTATTATAATAATACCACCCCTTAATCTGCAATATCTAATCATGGCACAGCCATGTAGTGCAGAGAGAAAGAGAGAGAAAAAAATTCACAGCACAATTGAGTTTCAATTGCAACAAACCACCATCATTGCAATCAGTGTTTGAATTTCATCAGCTCATTTGCATTTTGAAGGACACACCCAGAATGCCAAATTTTTGCTCACACCTACAAAGTGTAAATTTTAACATGTTATAATAAATTATAATTATGTTAATCTTGTCGGAAGTATTAGGTCATCCGAGTACTTTTTTTGTAATACTATGAATTCGGACATACTACTCGCCTCGCCTACTGCTTTTTTAAGACTTATAATAAATAGGCGGTTTTGGATGCAGCCCTAGGTTGCGTCTCTGGCAGCTTTTTTGGCCAATGCCAAAGTCCATGTGGCTGTATGACCGACATTTTTTTAACAACCAAATCACAGTTTGTTTTGTCCACAACAAAGCCTTTTTCAAGTTCATTTCTATTCCGCAGCCACAGCACAACGTTAAAGTACAAGAGTACTAGATGTGTAGTAGATGTGTTGTACACTAGATATGTTTTCCTTAAAGGGATAGTTAACCTAAAAATGAAAATTTTGTAATTTTCTGACTCTCATGTTGTTACAAACCTGTATAAATTTCTTTGTTCTGCTGAACACGAGGAAAGATATTTAAAAAAATGTTTGTGGACCCCATTTAATTCTATAGTATTATTTTTTTCCTACTATGGAAGTGAATGAGGTCCACAAACGTTTTGGTTACAAACATTTCTCAAAATATCTTCTTTTGTGTTCATCAGAACAAAAAATTTTTATACACGTTTGTAACAACATGAGAGTGAGTAAATGACGACAGCATTTTTATTTTGGGTGAACTATCCCTTTAACTAGACACAAGATATGTTATTTTAACACATTTGTTTTTAGAGTGTATCCTGTTTATAATTCAAGAGTATTATTTTAGAGTATGCTTTACAAGATAATTGTGTTTTTAGTTGACACATATTTCTTGACTACAATGTATATATTTATGCCTTTATCTAGCTAACAGTGGTCTGGCTATGATGGCCAACAAGAATGTTAAATGTTTTCTTTTGTGCTATTGTGAAATTTGCCAGTACATGTATTCATAATACTGTACCTGAATTTAATCTGCACAAACTGTAGCCCTTTGCTCACATTCACAAATTTTGTATTGCACACACAAATTAAACAACTTTTAGACATTTTTGTAGATGGATGCTGCTGAGAGAAAGAGTTTGAGAAACTGAAGGGGTCAGAAAGTCAAAGACAAGTAAGAGATAATAAAAAATAAAGTGAACATTTTCTAATGTTCTCACAAATAAAACCCTTTGCCCAGTGCCAAAAATGTAGCAGTATAGCAGAAAATGTTTTAAACTTTGATGTTTAAATATGGCAGTTTCATAGTCATGATGCGTCATTTAAAGCAACACTAAGGGCTCTATCTTACACCCGGCGCAATGCAGTGCAATGCGCGACGCAAGTGTCTTTCGCTAGTTTCCACCCTAATTTTCACGTTTAGCGCCGCGTTGTTTAAATAGCAAATGCATTTGCGCCCCCTTTTGCGCCCATGGGCGTTCTGGTCTGAAAACGAGGTGTGTTCAGGCGCATTGTTGGCGCGTTGCTATTTTGAGGCAACTAAAATAGACTACGCCATTGACCAACAAAAACCTGGTCTAAAGTCAATGGCGCAATGTGTTTTATGTTATTTAAAGAGCGCATTAGTAAAATGCGCCTATACACGGGAGGACAACGCGGGTTTGCTTATCACAAAGTACATGAATGCGCAGCAGCACAAAAATGCTTTTAAATATGAAAGATTAAAGGATTGAATGTAAAAGATTATTATTGAGTCTCTTGGACATAAATGAGGACTAATTATGAGACGTTAGAAGGCACAAAGAGCTGCTTCACCTGCAGCCTGGTAAGTAAATAAATGCTTTGCTTTGAACAAATGCATCTGTTTTTAAATGTTTTTTTTAAATGCTACCTCACGGATTTATTGTATATGATTACTCTGTACCTGTGGATATGGTGAGATGAGAAACATTTTTAAGTAATGCTTAAAAAAACTCTTTGCTAAAAAAACCGCTGTCCAAAGTGCTGAAACGTGAGGAGAGCCGTTTGTAAATTCTTTATCTCCTGTTTGTTACAAATAAAGTATTTTTAGAGTACAAACCTTATCTTACATACTTGTAAATTATTTTTTGGTGATATTGGATAGCCATACATTTAAAGCAATTAAAAGCCTGCTTTTTTACTTCATGACTAAAAGAAAACTGGTTTTAAAGGTTTTAATAAAAAAATAACAATTTCAATACAAGTGGAAAAACAACATAATTATTTAACATTAATCTTAAACTGGGGATCTTCTTCCTCCGCTTAGTTTTTCAGTTTACAAAGTCCGTCATCTAAATAGGGATTAGACATAACGCCAGAGCAACTGCCGTTTAAAGGGGATGAGAGCTGTGACTCTCATTGGTTTACTGCACGTTAAGCCCAAAATACTCCCATTACAATAGGACCTACCCTTTTCGACCATGCGCTCGGCGCAAAAACCATTTTTCCCGTCGTTAAATTAGCAAAAGTGGATTCGGACACGCCCATTTACACGTTGCGCTGTGCGCTTTAGACAATGCGCTTAGATCGTTAAAATAGGGCCCTATGTAGTTTTTTTACCTTTAAATAATGTCTCTAAAATTATTTCAGTGATAGAACAACTTTTAACTGGACAAATTGTACTGTTGCTGCAACCTGAGCAGCCTCCTAGCTGCTACAGGCACACTCTGAAAGTGGCGGTGGAGGGTAGGAAACACAGCCCCGCCCCTCCCCCTACCTGCAGAAGAGTGTCTGATACCAGGCACTGTTGCGCTTTTCAACCACATGGGGGAGCTGTAAGTCATTTTTACATGGAAACGTCTCGGTTACGTATGTAACCCTCGTTCCCTGAAGGAAGGGAATGGAGACGTCACGTCGTGACCGACGAATCGGGAACCGCTCCGCGGGTGACCTATCTACTTCGAGAAACTATAAAAACGCCAATGAACTTGGCATGCAGGTATTTGCATAATGCCGGCGCCGCCCCGCCAGGTGCGTATATAAGCCGCAGGTGCACAATACCAAATTAGCTATATTATTGCTGAGAAGCCGAGCAACAGTGCCCGGCCTGAAAACAGCAATGGAACAGCAAACTGTGGCGACGGGACGTGACGTCTCCGTTCCCTTCCTTCAGGGAACGAGGGTTACATACGTAACCGAGACGTTCCCTTTCAGTCGGTCACTACGACGTCACGTCGTGACCGACGAATTGGGAATCCCTACCAAAACGCCACTGCCGCTGAACCCTTCCAGTGTCTGTAAAAGCCCTCCGCCCTCCACATAGGGGGCGGAACCTAAGGCGAAATGCAGAAGGCCGGTCACTACCTGTTCCTTAACCCACGATAATGAAGCAGCGAACTGGGGAAGCGTCTAAACTGAGCGGAGCTAGAACACTGCGGAAGCCATCCCCTAAGAAGGTTGAATGGATGACATAAAATATGAAACAACCGATAGGTTGCTCATAAAAAGTCTCTGAACAAAACATAGTATGCAGAGAGATGCAGAGCAGGCTCTGCTAAGGAAAACGTGGAGGATTAGTACCCCACGGAGTATACACACAAATGAACCCCACGTAGGGGACAAATGTGGACGCCTAGCCTACACAGGTTTACAGAGAATACATCAGTGATATGTTGACAGCGGATGCTCCGCAACACCAGCTATCAGGGCGGTGGAGGAGAGGCAAAAACAGTTTTTGAGACGTTTTTGCCCCGATGGCCTTCCATATTGGTGCAGATGTGCAGCACCAAAAAAGAGGCTCCAAGCCGACACACGAGCCGACCCTCGGCATTCTTAACTAGTTAGTAGAAAGAACCCGAGTGGAAACCGGTTCGACACGAACACTATAGAATCTTGTGAACGTATTAGGTGTCGCCCAGCCTGCAGCTCTACAAATATCTGTTAGCGAGGAACCGCGAGCCAGTGCCCAAGATGATGCCACACTGCGTGTAGAGTGGGCACATAAATTAAACGGACAAGGCACATTCTGCTTTTGATATGCAAGGGCTATAGTATCCACAATCCAATGGGACATCCTCTGCTTGGTGACAGCTTTTCCTTTCTGCTGACCACCGTAACAAACAAAGAGCTGATCTGAGGTCCTAAAGCTTTGCGTCCTGTCTATATACACACGTAATGCACGAACAGGGCATAACAAAGCCATGGCTGGGTCTGCCTGCTCCAAAGGCAGCGCTTGCAGGTTCACCACTTGATCTCTGAAAGGAGTGGTGGGAACTTTGGGCACAAAGCCGGGCCGGGGTCTCAGTGTTACGCTGGATGCAGCCGGCCCGAACTGGAGGCACGAATCGTCGACCGGAAATGCATGAATATCCCCTATCCTCTTAACAGAAGCCAAAGCGAGGAGAGTTAATGTCTTCATAGTAAGAAATTTAACACTCACACTATGCAGAGGCTCAAATGGGGCTTCCTGGAGTGATTTCAGCACCAAGGACAGGTCCCACGGAGGAATAGAGGGAGGACGCGAAGGATTCAGTCTTCGAGCGCCTCTAAGAAATCTAATGACCAGGTCGTGCTGACCCACTGTCCTACCGTTTACGGGTGAATGGTGAGCTGATATCGCAGCTATATCGACCTTAATAGTGGATGGTGACAGCCTATTCTCCAAACGACGCTGGAGATACAAAAGCACAACACTAATCGGGCATTCTCGGGGGTTTTCACTTTGGGAAGAACACCAGTCGACAAACAGGTTCCATTTAAGCGCGTAAGCCTGTCTCGTAGACGGCGCTCGCGCTGCAGCAATAGTGTTAGATACCTCTTGCGGTAAATCACTCAAATCCTCCGTGCCCCGTCCAGAGACCACACATGGAGGTTCCACAGGTCGGGGCGCGGGTGCCATAATGTGCCCTCTTGTTGAGAAAGAAGGTCCTTCCTCAGGGGAATCTTCCAAGGAGGGGCTGTCGCGAGGAGAGAGAGTTCTGGAAACCAACTCCTGGTTGTCCAATACGGTGCCACCAACAGCACGCTCTCCTCGTCCTCCCGGATTTTGCATAGGGTTTGCGCAATGAGGCTCACCGGAGGGAACGCGTATTTGCGCATGTTTCGCGGCCAGCTGTGTGCCAATGCATCCACGCCGAGCGAGTCGTCGGCTAGTGAATAGAACAGGCGACAATGGGTCGTCTCTGGGGAAGCAAACAGATCTATCTGTGCTTTGCCGAAACGTCTCCAAATCTGCTGAACCGCAATGGGGTGGAGTCGCCATTCGCCGGGACGCGCAGCCCGAGAGAGCGCATCCGCCTCTACATTGAGCGTGCCCGGGATGTAAATGGCACGAAGAGACCTCAAATTCTTCTGACTCCAAGTGAGGAGATGACGGGCGAGATGCGACAGGTGACGCGAGCGTAAACCGCCTTGACGATTGATGTACGCCACGGTCGCAGTGTTGTCTGTGCGAACTAATACATCTTTGCCCCGTAACTCGTTGCTGAAACGGACGAGCGCAAGCTATACAGCCCACATTTCTCGGCAATTTATGTGCCAATGCAGCTGGGGTGCCGTCCAGACCCCCGAAGCCGCAAGCCCATCGTACGTGGCCCCCCACCCCGTGTCCGAAGCATCTGTGCATACTATTGCATGCCTGGAGACCTGTCTCAGAGGCACACCGGCTCGGAGAAACGCACGGTCTGACCACGGAGTGAAAGTGCGATGACACGCAGGTGTAATGATAACACGGTGAATGCCGCGCAGCCACGCTCTCCTCGGGACTCGATCGTGAAGCCAATGCTGAAGCGGTCGCATATGAAGCAGTCCGAGCGGAGTTACAGCTGCAGCTGCTGCCATATGCCCCAGGAGCTTCTGAAATTGTTTCAGCGGGACCGCGCTCTTGCTCTTGAATGTATTCAGGCAAGTCAGAATCGACTGTACACGCGCTTCTGTTAGACGAGCTGTCAAATCGATCGAGTCCAGTTCCATCCCGAGAAAAGAGATTCTCTGCACGGGGCAAAGCTTGCTCTTTTCCCAGTTGACCCGAAGACCCAAACGAGCGAGGTGTTTTAGAGTTAAATCTCTGTGATCGCACAGCGTCTGACGCGTTTGAGCTATTATGAGCCAATCGTCTAAATACGCGAGAATGCGCACACCTTTCTCTCTCAGGGGTTTTAAAGCCCCCTCCACTACTTTGGTGAATACACGGGGAGACAGAGAGAGCCCGAATGGGAGGACTTTGTACTGGTATGCTCGCCCCTCGAACGCAAAGCGGAGAAACGGCCTGTGCCGGGGGAGAATCGATACGTGGAAGTACGCGTCCTTCAGGTCGATGGATGCGAACCAATCGTTTGGACGAATGCATGGAAATATGCGCTTGGGCGTCAGCATCTTGAACGGCATTCTGTGAAGTGCACGGTTCAGCGAACGCAGGTCCAGGATCGGTCACAAGCCGCCGCTTTTCTTGGGTACAATAAAGTAAGGGCTGTAAAACCCCGACCTCATCTCGGCTGGAGGGACCGGCTCGATCGCGTCCTTCGCCAGTAGGACAGCGATCTCCGCACGGAGGACGTGCGCATCGGCAGCTCTCACCGCAGTGAAACGAACGCCGGAGAATTTGGGGGGACGCCGGGCAAATTGGATCGCGTAGCCGAGACGAATCATGCGTAAAAGCCAACGCGACGGGCTGGGAAGCTGTTCCCACGCCCCCAGACACACGATCGGTGTACCCGCGGCGGGCGCAACGGAGGTGATCGCCGGTGTGCGTATTGGCCGCACCGACAGCAGTGTTGTGCATGATAACACTCACCTGAGTCCGCTGCTGGGTGGGTGAGTAAGGGAGGCTCTGCTGGAGACACCTCACGCCACTCGATGCACCCTCTGGCGAAGGGGGAGGAAGACGATGGGTTATGAGCCCGTGATTGTCTTCTCTCCCCTGAGAAGACAGAGAGCGCCGAGGGGTTATGAGCCCGTGCGTTGCTCTCGTACTCCTCTGATGAGTCGGAGAACGAGGGGGGGTTATGAGCCCGCTCGTGTCTCCGGCGCTCATCTGAAGACCTAGAGATGGAAGTGGAATTCGCTCTTTTTGTGGAATTGTGGGTGCCGACTGAAAAGTCGGCGGAACAGAAAATTGAAACAAAGGATTCCCCAACCGGCCCTCCTCCGGTGGGGGGAGTGGTGCCTTCACCATCTCCCGAAGAGCGATCCCCTCCATCTCTAGGTCGCCCGTCTCAGGGCCGCTCCGATTTTCTTTTTCCACCCTTTGAAGCGGGCTGAGCGGGCGGGGCGGGCTGCTGACGACCGGTTCCTCGCTTCTTAGAAGAGCCCCGGGGAGGAACGGAGGCGGCCGCCGCAGGACGCCCTCGGCGAGGAGCAGGCTGAGGTGCCGACGTGGACGGGGCAGGCGCAGGACGCTTCCGACGTGGCATGATCTGAGCGATGGCCTCAGTCTGCTTCTTGGCCGCGGAGAATTGCTGGGCAAACTCCTCGACCGTCTCGCCGAACAGGCCGGTCTGGGAAACCGGAGCATTCAGGAGCCGGGTCTTATCAGCATCCTTCATGTCCGCCAGACACAGCCAGAGATGGCGTTCCTGGACTACCAGGGTAGACATGCACGCCCGACGGCGCGTGCGGTGACCTTGGTCGCACGAAGCGCCAGATCCGTAGCCGCACGCAGTTCAGAGAACTCCGCCGAGTCGTGACCTCCCGCGTGCAGGTCCTCAGAGCCTTAGCCTGGTGGACCTGCAGCAATGCCATGGCATGCAGGGCAGAGGCTGCCTCCCCACAAGCCTTGTAAACAGCACCGGACAGCGCCGAAGACTGCTTACAGGCCCGTGAGGGGAGAGTAGGCTGGTCCCGCCAGGAGGAAGCGACACCGGCCGGACACAACTGCATCGCGACCGGCCGCTCCACTGACGGGATACCAGTGTACCCCTTGGCATCTCCAACCTCGAGAGAGGTGAGGGGTGAAGGCTGAAACGGTCAGTTCCGGGCGGAAAACGGGGTTTTCCACGACCGCGTCAGCTCTTCATGCACCTCGGGGAAGAAAGGCACCGGGGGCGAGGACTGAGAAGCCCTGGCACCCCCGAAGAACCAATCATCGAGGCGGGACGGTTCAGGTGGGGTAGGTTTAGTCCACTCCAAGCCAACCGCCTCCGCCGCCCGAGCGAGCATGGCTGCCATCTCGGGGTCGAACACAGAAGCCGCAACCTGGCCCGAAGGCGGGAGCGGATCCGGATCGACGTCCGAGGCTGACAACCCCCCTTCCGATGTTACGGTGGACATCGCGTCGGGTGGAGGCTCGACAGAGCGCGAGGACACCGTAGAACACGGGCCGCTCGTCTCCATCGGGACCTCCGCTGGCAACGGATCAGGGCGCTGGGAGCTGCTGGACGAACCAGCAGACCGACCCAGCACCATTATACGGAGATCATCCTTCGCAAGTCTGGTAGCTGCGCTCTTAGCAGCACCAGACTTGGAAGGCGGGCGCCGTTCCCGGAGAAACGACACCCGTCTCCGCAAATCCGCCATAGTCATGCCCTCACAGATGGAGCATGAACTATCACGCAACGCTGCCTCTGCGTGCTGGAGCCCCAGACACGAAAGACAACGCTGGTGGCCATCCCGGGGGGCGATGAACACACCGCATCCAGAAACCGAACACGGACGGAAATCCATCTTTAAAAAGACGACCCCGACCGTGACACGAATGAGTGGCTGTCTTTAAAAAGACACAAAGCTCAAACGTGCTGCTCTTTTAGGGAAATCACTCTTTTGTGCGAGCTGGTGAAACACACAGGGAGAGGCAACGCACTCACTCGAACTCAAGTCCTAAATTAAAGAGACAGAGAGAGAGAGAGAAAGGGTGGAGAAAAAACACTGCGAGCCTCCGCTGAGGTGTCTTTGCCCAACCAACTTCAGCAAGCTGAGATCTTATTTTCTTCCCTTCCAGAACAGGATCTACGAAGATCAGATAGAAAGCTTCTCGAGAGCAGATGTCTGCCGGCTTCGAAGCAATAAAGCTAATTTGGTATTGTGCACCTGCGGCTTATATACGCACCTGGCGGGGCGGCGCCGGCATTATGCAAATACCTGCATGCCAAGTTCATTGGCGTTTTTATAGTTTCTCGAAGTAGATAGGTCACCCGCGGAGCGGTTCCCGATTCGTCGGTCACGACGTGACGTCGTAGTGACCGACTGAAAGGGAACTACATAGTGTTGCTTTAACACCAACATTAAAATCTTGACATTGCTCATCATCCACGTTGTAACATAATGACATTTTTCATTGTAAGATCAGGATTTAAAATTTGTCAAATATAATTTTGTAATACCCCCTTTCTATCTGTGGGTAAGATAAGATACACTTCATTCAAATGTTATTTTTTAATAGCTTTGACTGATATGAGGTGAAATTGCTGTGGTTATCAAACAGATTAGATATTAAAGTTAGGATCTTCATGTAAGACACCCGCTGTATTACAATTTAGTCTTCTAGTGGTGGTGACACTGTCTGAATAGGACCGACTGAGTCTCTTACCTGGTCCACCTAGTATAATCGATGTCTGAGACACCCACCGGGGTGGGTACCTAGTATCAATGTGCCCTTAGTAAAAATAGTCTATAGTTTATCTCATATAAATGTCTTTATTCATTTTCAAAGTGTCCAAATATATGTCCGTGTGTGTGGTCCAGAAGCACAAAGAAGGTGTAGTATTTGCTTGGCATCAGTAGATGGCAGTCTTGATCTGCAAATGTGTCAGACCATCAGAAATGTTTTGTGCAACCATCCAAATAAAACTCATTCGCCTTGGACAGTGATTAGTAAGATGAAGCCGGACACTGATATCTCCTCTTTCATTTCTGCTTTTCTGTCCGCTAGAGCAGCTCTCCGTTCATTAACTTTCATTTAGGGCCTTACATGTCCCCACTAATGAATTAGGGAAAGTCTTGCTGATGAAAACCTCTGCAATGTTGAGCATGAGTGCACGCGAGAGAGATTTATCTGTCTACTTAATTTGTGCTCGTATATGTGATATTTTCCTTTCGATGTCAGGTCATAGATTGAGTGCGTAATACATGTAGATAACAGCCATGGCATGACACTTTCTATCAGCTATAAGAGACCTTTTGCTCTATTAATCTAGAAGATTCCACTACACGACTCACCTTGTGATTAGACTGATCTCAGAAACAGATTTAAGGTTAGAGGTCAAGTACAGATGGAGGATGAGCTTCTAATAAAAGCTATGGCGCACACACAGAATTGCTCTCATGATCAATTACATACGCTACATGTATTACATAATAGACTTACACATACATATATTTCATTCATTTATATGAAGAAGGCAAAGACATAAAACTGCTAAAAAAACGGACACGTTGTGTTTTCTTCATGGGTACCCAAAAATGTTCCCACAAGGTCAAAAATTGCTGGTATTATTACTATATTTGTAGGGACCAGAACCTCACACCGCAGTGTTTACACATACAGATCATATTAGTGAATGAAAATTCAATTTATTAACATAATGACTTTACCTAAACAAACACCCATAGATCTAGTCACAATCTAGTCATCAAGCTAGACTTGTCATCAACATAGCCCTAAATCAAAGGTGTGTGTGGGTTGCCAGTAATTTATAGTTACAGGTTGTGTGTATACTGAAGATTAAAGTCTTAATTTCCAGAAGTGGTTTCTTAGCGAGATTTAGAACTGAAAACAGCTTAAACGTGACGTGCGGGTACACACATACACACACAAATCATCTCTGGGAGGTTTAACACTGAAATGAGCTGGAACCACACCAGGCGACACACACACAAAAGGGAGTTGGAGGGGAACCAGTGGACACGGTCCGCCAACTGTTGTCCTGGCTCTGATAATACAAGCCTCAATTCTGCAAGCTTTTCTGTCATCTCAAGACGGAAACAAATCGTTGATTTAAAGTGTGGATTTTTGAGAATGATCACAGAGATCGAGGAGGAAAATAAAGATGCGTTTCAACAAAAAGTGCTGCAACACAATGGAGCCATCATACAACACGGTTGCAATTTGTTTTACTGTATGTGTACTTACAGTGTACTTAGCCAAAACAATACTGATAACTACATAAGAGATGCTTCACCCAAAAATGTAAAGTACAAAGTATTGTTCTTCAGAACCAAAATTCAGATACAGACGTGTGGAGTTATTTGTGTAACACTTTTGAGTTTGGTCGGAACTTTACTTCCGGTTTCAGTTTTTTTTAATCGTCTGACTAGTTGTTAAACTGAACTCTTGAACAAAAACCTCGTCGAAAATAACAAATGTTTTGGTTACCTAGGTAATCTATGTGTTGTTTATTTTGCTTGTTATATAAATAAATTACTTTAAAATAGGGATGCTTAACGATTAATCGCGATTTATCTATAGCAGAATAAAAGTTTTGTTTACATCATATATGTCAGGACCCGTCTAAATCATGTGTTTTATTACATCTAGTCTTTGTGTTCGGGGTCCTGGCAGTACCATGTTTTATGTGGGAAATGTGTGGTTTTAGTATTGGTTTATTCTGACCACGCATTTCCCGGGTCTCGTCACTTTTTCCCCGATCCCTTATTTGTAATGATTTCCAGGTGTATGTAATTTACTTTCTCCCTATTTAAGAGTCCTTGTGTTTGTTGTCCAGTGCGCGTTCGTCTTGTTACCATTCCTGTCGTGTTTCAGAGTTTTCAGTTGTGAGTGTTGAGTATATCTAGTCTAGTTTGTTATTTGTAGTTATGTTGGTTCATGTTTAGTTTTATGTTAGTTAGTGTAGTGTGATCCTGTCTTGTTTTACCCCCTCGTGGGTCTTTGTTTCCCCCTGTTTTTGAGCAATAAATCCTTATTTACGTCTGCATTTGGGTTCTTTTCTTGTCACAAATCCTCACAATATATGTGTGTGAACTGTGTATAATAACTTTGTATAAATAAATGCACACACATTCATGTATATATTTAATATTTATACTAAACATTTGTATATTTATGTATAATTTATATTATATATAAATACTTAATATATATTTTTTTCTTAAAATTATACATGCATGTGTGCATATGTATATGTGTATATGTGTATGTGTATATGTGTATGTGTATGTGTGTGTGTGTGTGTGTGTGTGTGTGTGTGTGTGTGTGTGTGTGTGTGTATATATGTGTGTGTGTATATATGTGTGTATATGTGTGTATATATATGTGTATATATGTGTGTATATGTGTATATATATATGTATATGTGTATATATATATATATATATATGTATATGTGTATATGTATATGTGTATATGTGTATATGTATATGTGTATATGTATATGTGTATATGTATATATGTATATATGTATATGTATATACATATATGTATATATGTATATGTATATGTATATGTATATGTGTATATGTATGTGTATATGTATATATGTATATATGTATATATGTATATATGTATATATGTATATGTATATGTATATATATTTGTTATTTATTCTTAGCAGAGTTTACCGGAAGTTACGTGTTGACCATGAAAGCCACTTTCCGTCTATAGTACAACAATGATGCGTCAATGTCTCGTTATTATTTATGAGAGTGCATGTTGTTATCCAATAAGATGATGTTTTACTTGTGTGTCTGTGTGTTTGTGCATGCATACGCGACGCGTGCATGTGTTCCATGCAGTCAGGTCAAAGGGGTAGTCGGGTTCTTGGGGCAATTGCACTCAGGTAGGGCTCTGAAGAATTAAGACAAAAGTGAGTGCGTCCTGACACTACACACTGTAAGAACACATAATTGAGAGAGGAGGTCATGGGCGCAGGTGTTTTTTTTTTTTTTTTTTTGGTGAAACAGTGTAAATAAGATTTTCCCTGTGATTTGGTCGGGGCTAGACTCGCCTACCAGTACCAAGTAGTAGTTGAAATTAGATTTAGCATCTCTTTCAATGCACTCAAATGTTTATACTTTTCCATAACAACAACTGTACATACTTTTAGGGCATAATATAAGCAGGCAAATTGAGGTGCAGGCTCGGCTTGTCTGTGGGCGTCTAGTTTGCCATCAACTAAGAATTTGCACAGGAATGCTTCGAGAGGCAAGTGGACTTTGACCTTGCTCATAAAAGCAGTGTGCAGCTAGGCAAGCATGCGCTACCGTGTCCTGAGGATTCATTTATTTTCTTATCTTAAAACACACTATTTCTTCAACTATAAGAGTTTTACTTGACCTTTGTTTAAATTAATATTATATTCAGTTTATTTATTTCTGTAATACTGCTATTCTTAGTGAATCTTAATATTTAGATAGTCCTTTTATATCATGTGCCTGTCCACTCTTTGCCATTCTTCTTACAGCGTCCACACCCATTTAAGTTGCATGCAAAGCTATAGTGAGGTAGGCTGGAGCCGAAACAGCAGGGTTTCATGGCCCTTTAACAGCTTATTACCATCCACTCCCATAGTAACCATAAACCCCAAAACAACACTGCAACAAATTTATGTTCTGGAGAACAAAGAAGGATGCAAGGGTGAGTAAATCATGAAAAGATTCAATTTTGGGCTGAACTATCCCTTTGATATGGATTAGGTTTAAGTGTAGGGTTAGGTGCAGGGTATTTTCAGTGAAGATGCTTGAAAAGATTTATTCCAGTTATGCCATTATTGTCAAAGGATCTTAAAGCGATACTACAGCTAAATATCAAATTACACCCCATGATTTACTCTCAAGCTACCCGAGATACATATGCCCATTATCTTTCAGACGAGCACATTTGGAGTTATTTTAGTAAATGTCCACTGTTCTTCCAAGCTTTATAATGGTAGAAAACAGGGATCAGGGAACAACTTCTCAATTTAAACCCCCAAAAAAGTGCATTCATCATTCACAGGGGTAATCCACATGGCTACGAATGGGTTAATAAAGGTCTTTTGTAGGTAATCAAGGCGATGTTGTTAGAAATAAAGGTTAATTGTTAAACTATACAGCCAAACAAATAACTTTTTTTAAGAACCTTCATTTTTGAGTGTAATTACACAGTTATACAATAAGTTAGATACTAACATTAACATGACCTTTTAAAGTAATTTAAATAGAAATTTACTGGGCAAGGCATTTTAGGCAGCTAACATTTTTGTTAAATTGGATTAAAGGTCCAGTGTTGGTATTTTAGTGGTATCTAGTGATGAGATTGTGAACTTCAACAAACAGAAGCTACGGTAGCTGCCACAGGACAAACATGTCATCGTCTGAGACAACGTTTGTCAGGAATAGCGGACGAATGAACCCAATAGCAATCGATGTCGGGGAAAAAACAGAAGACACTTTATTTTGACAAAACAAAAAACCCACGAGGGGGTACAAAACATGAAAACATATAACACTTAACTATGACTGGATTACTAGACTTGACTGTAACACGACCACGCGAACAGAACACAGCACAATACAAAATGATCCTGCACAGAACTAAAGATACACTGACATTAAATAGAAGAAACCAAACAAGATAATGAGCGGGAACAGGTGATGGGAGAAAACCAATGATTACTAATAAGCAGGAGAACGAGGGGGCGGGGTCACAAGACAAGACACCGGAGGCACATGCCAAACACAAAAACAAGGCATGAACCTCCACACAAGGCCAGGGACTGTCAGAACTCTGCCACCATGACAAAATGCAAATATAACAAGACTTCAAGGCAGAGTCCTGACAACGTTGGGACGAAACGCGATCTGTTTGGCCGTTTAGGGCTACTGTAGAAACATGACAGCGAATTTCTTGTAAGGTGACCAGCAATGTAAATAAAAATGGCTCATTACATTGTAATAAAAACAATACAGTGCATAATGTAAGGTCTTTATAAACCACTGATAATATAGTAACGTGGAAAGAAAGTAACAAAGCAATTTTCTACAAGCCCTGATAACATTTGCATCCCAAACTACGACAGCATCTTAGGCACATAACCCCTGACAGAGCTGACAAATATCGTGTTATTTACCCACCGTTTTCCGCGTCCAGAAAGGTGTTTTCAACCATGATAAGTAAATTCCTAAAGCGGTCATTTTGTTCTTATAACACGGTGTGTTTCTGGTTTCTTGTTTTAAAGTACTGATCAATATACAGGTTATTTAGTGATCTAAAACATCCTAAAGTTTGACCTCATTGAGTATTTCAAAATAAAAGTAAATTGGGTTCAAATGTGAGGAGATCCTGTCGGGTCGAAAGTAACACTTGTTACTTTTGTCCTGCTGCTAATACTGTTGTATATGTTGAAAATGTATATTATTCTAATTTTATTTATTTAAATTTTTTTAGTGTTCAAACTGTTGGAAAATGTTTTATTCTCAAAAAGTTAAGTTTGTACTGTTGGTTGCTTTTAAAACATTTGATAAAACTGAAATTTAAAATTACAAAATATGTTTGCAGTTACATATTAATGAGGTCATAGTCATTTTAATTGAATAAAAACAAGTGTAACACAAAAATCGATCTTGTTTTGTTGCGTTACTTTCGTCCCCGCAGCTAGGGTTGAAAGTAACAATTCACTACAGTACTTATGTTTAACTTTCCCCGCCAGCGTTTAAAAAAAAGTTGCCAGCCAGCTCCAGCATTTTTCATGATTTTCACAAAAGTTTAATGCCTTCCAGAAAATGTTCTTCTTTAAATATATAAACAAACAATATATCAGATGAAAGAACAGACCCTCTGCTTTCAAACAAAAAAACCGTTTCATTAGTTCTCTTGTAATCACCTCTCAATGGGTAGGATCTTTAAAACATACACGGAGTTCTTTCTCTTTCACGTGAGGCGCTACTTCCGGGTTGTATAAGTTGCGGAAGTGCGCCTGGTGGATAATAGTGGTATTGCGGAAAGACAGAAAATCTCGTCATTGGCGGGGAAGCGTTTTCTCTTAATTGACGAGATATCTCGTCAATGGCGGCGAAAGAGTTAAAGGGAAATTATACTGAAGTCGTTTTACATTTCAAAATTCCACCTGGTATTGATAGACCACACTTTTGAGTAAATGATCACAGCAAAAATATATCTCTGTCTATAACATTCTTTTGAAATAAAGTTTTTCTGAAAGATTTTACTTTAGCCCCCGCTCCCCCCTATATCCTATTGAATTTCTGTCAAGAGAACCTTCTAAAGGTCCCACATTGCACATTAAATTCTTCAGTACAAAGTATGCATTATTTGTCCAACAAATTTGTCTAAATTGATGTCTCTGTGGACAACAATTGCACTGTTTGATGGATAAGCCTCTGGTTATGCATTACCCACATAATTACTGTTAGATTGATTAATTTCTGGGTAAGCTAAATTGTGTGGGTCGACATTTACTTCAAACAGTCTCGCACAATCTTTTTGTTTTATTTGAAACATGCAGCGAAACAAAGGGTCTCTTTTAGGATTCATTAGTCTCTCAGTTACAGATTTTCAAAGGTTTCTAATATGTCAAGTCAAAATGGCTGTTGCTCAACTTGTTTAAGACAGTTAAGTTCATAACCACTTGTCATTAGCATTCAAGAGTCAACAATGTTTTTTGAAGTTGAAAATTTGTATAAAAAAACTTTTGTTTTGTCGAATTTATGTACACTGTAAAAAATACTTTGCTGCCTTAAAATGTTTTGTTAAATCAACTCAGATTTACAAGTCATGTCAACAAAGATGAGTTGTCACAATTATAAAATATAGTTGAGAAAAGTCAACTTAATTTTATAAGTTATAACAACTCACCTGTAGTTATAACAACTGATCTCTAGTCAAGATAAATAACAGTAGGTTGAAATGACTTGTAAATCCGAGTTGATTCAACAAAAAATTTTTAAGGCAGCAAAGTATGTTTTACAGTGTAGCAGGGTGAAAATGTTATGTGTGACAATGTTATTTATAGCATAAAAACCAAATGATAAACTTTTGAATGACTTCTGTAAACTTAAATGTCATGATGTTAATAAATTTTTGTTTTGTGCACTTCATTAGATGTTGATGACACACCATGAAATACTCTTATTTTTACATACTGAGGGGCGAATGATATCACAAATGCTGTCAACTAGTTACATTTATAAGCTTCTTAGGACAATAGTTTATTTGAGTGAATCAGGACCGACTAATCATAACCAAAGTGTCCAAATGATACATACATTTTTAGATGGTCATCATCTTTCTCCCAACCACAGGCCATTCGGTAAGGCTGATGATCAACTCTGGAGGTGTCTGGAGAGGAAAGGTGACTGTTGAATATGACCTCCCTTTCTTTCACACACAATCTTACTCTCCTTCAGCAGTAGGCACGAGGGAGGTTTGATTTTATCTTGGCACCTCTATCAACCCTTGCTTTGGGCTCTCACATCTGAAAGGTTCAGATGTTATCTCTGCTATCTCCATCGCTTCCCTAGCCCATCTCTTGACCTCCATCAGCCTAGCAGCATCTCTTGTCTCCTTTCCCTTCCTTATCACTAAAAACTGAGAAAGTTTTAGGATGGTTTAGATAAAAAACATATTTTCTGACCTTGGATTAACATGGATGGTGAGACCCTTAAAAAAATGCTGTATGCTTTTTGCATCCCATTCTGACCAAGAACTGCTTATTTGGACAGGAAGAGGCTGATGTGTAAAGCCACCAGTCACTGTTTCTTTAGTTTTCATGTTGTTCATGCAAGTTCTTATAATCGAGTTTACTACACAAGACTGAGGTGAAAATGTAAATAATTGTATAATATCCTCTGCATATAATTCTGTTACAACAACATGAAAAATTTGTGTTTAATATTATGTTGTGTGCAACATGAAGAAAATGTACTGTGGACATGGCATTTAAAGCCTGTAGTATAGACATAGTTTGTTTTTTCATCAGTCCCTCCAGAAAAACGCGATTCGTGATTCAATGCATAATTAGCATGTCCGCATATTTATGCGGGAGCGGCATTTTTTCAAATACACCACACTTTCGCAGCATAAATTGCAAATTTCTGTGCGCAAAATTTGCGGCGCTTGCATGATTTCATAATCCCTGCATTTTAGTAGCAAAAATAACATATCTTAGCAGAAAGTTGAAAAGTGTTGCAAACATTTTTTGCAAGTTCCCGTAATTTTTGCAAGTTCCTGCAATTTTTGCAAGTTTCCGCAATTTCATCGCATAAAATTGCATGAATGTCCTGCATACTCCATTGCATTTTTCAACCCTTATGTGTTGTTGGGGCCATTTTTGTTGTTTTTTAGTCTTAATTTGGCCACAACTTTCTCTGTGTTTCAGCAATTGGAATGATTTTTGGTGAAAAATCTTATATTTACACATATTTTAAGAAAATGCTTAGAAATTTTTCAAAAACTTAACAATATACCGTGGGCAAATGTACTACCCTTACCTGTTGTTAGTGGCCAAAAATGCCCACTAAATTAAACTGCTGTAAAAATGTATTGGATGATTTTTCCCCAATTTTTTTTTGGCATAAATCTGTTAATCAACCTCAGTACTGATCAAAACTACCAAATGTTTACAAAAATTCCATGATTTTAACTCTTTCATTGCCAAGTTTATAAGTGGTGTCACTGATTTGGGAAAAAAACAGAAAATGACAGATTTTCAATATAAAAAGTGATTGTGGATCAAATTTTTTTTCTCCCTCATTTATTGTTTGTGGCCATTTTTCCCCCCATTAACTTCCATTATAACAATTTTTTTTGATTTCAGAGCTAACCTTATTACCATGCATTTTTGATTCTTTGTGGTTTTACCTTTTGCAAAGAGGTAAAATGTGTCATTTTTACTGTTGATCACCATGTGGCACCATTAACCCTTTAGTAGGCCTGTGCAAAAAACAGATCTTAAATTCTGGATTGTACATAGAGTTATATGGAGTATAACAGCATATTAGAGAGAGAGAGAGAGAGAGAGAGAGAGAGAGAGAGAGATAGAGAGAGAGAGAGAGAGAGAGAGAGAGAGAGAGATAGAGAGAGAGAGAGAGAGAGAGAGTGCGTGCGTGCCTGCGTGCGTGTGTGTGCGTCTGTGTGAAAAAATCTGTAAAAATTCTTCTCTGCATCAGATTTATGAACAACATTTATTATGGACCAAAATGCAAAAACAACTTCAAATAAACTGAACAATGAAGCAAGAATAGAGGATGGATGAAGAACTAAACAATCAAACTTATTTTTAGGGTGTATATGTGTAAGTGTGTGTGTTCAGTCTTTCCAGCAGGACTTGGTGCTCTCTGCAAATGTGTCCACCACAACGGATGCATGTGCTGATTGTTCTTTTTTTTGTTCTGTACACCACTTGCATGTTCCCCTCTTCACTCCTGAGCTTCTGGTGCCTGCGGATTTGTTTCTGAAGAGACAGCTGCAGGAGACTAAATCTCTCTCACCAGTGCAGCACTAACTGGTGCGTGAGGGAGGTGCTGTCTCCTCAATACACATACATTCTCCTGTACCTACACATACAAAGTACACGCAGTTACAAAATCCAGCAGTGAGCGTAGAGTGTGTACATGCCCACTTTATGCGGATCCTCGCCATGGAAGGATTACCATATGGGCAAATGGGGCAGTTGCGCCCGACGACATGTCATGTAACGTGCATTTTTTTTTTTTGTACAACGACATCAAATACAAAAAACACATTTTGTACAAAAAACTTATTTTGATGTAATGTGCATTTATGCCACTAAAATAAATTAAAAGGTGCAAGTCAACAATCCAATGTTTACACACTCACTGTATAAGCGTGACAAATTGACCAATTAAATAGTGTGAATATTTTCTACCAGAAGACATGCCCTTTACGATTGGTTCAATGATATGGGAGGGCGGATTTAATGTCAATTCTTGACAAAATGAAGAAAAAAACGTAGCTAGACCGCAAAACCAGAAAACATAATGGACTGACCGATTCCTACCGGAAACATAAAACGAAAGCAAAAAAAGGAGAAAGAAGCGAGAGGAGCAGCTCTTTTACAAAGTGTGCCTTCTGTCGACAGCTTTTTTTTTTTAAAGGAGGTTGCTAGTTGCTCGTTAGAGAAGGCACCTGTTGCTAATGTTAGCAATGAGGCTGATTGTGAGACCACCAGTCCCGCTTGCGAGCCCGAGCCGCCGGAGAGAGTCTCTCGCCACCACCTGGAGCAAGCAGTGCTACATGCGACACGGTCCCAGAGGTTAGTGCCAACAGCTCAACACAACCGGTGTAAATCTCAAGTTTAAATTTTAGCAGTTAACTAGTGCAATCCTTTGCAAAGACAATCGCGGCAAAAACGGGTCTATATGCAATGTAGTTACCCAATTTCCGCTTGTAAA
Source organism: Paramisgurnus dabryanus (assembly GCF_030506205.2). Classification (NCBI taxonomy): domain Eukaryota; kingdom Metazoa; phylum Chordata; class Actinopteri; order Cypriniformes; family Cobitidae; genus Paramisgurnus; species Paramisgurnus dabryanus. Next base: position 41,409,191 of record NC_133340.1, on the reverse strand, counting down.
ACCGACGAAGCAGTCGCATTGACGCGTGCACGCACATATCCATGTCCGCGCGCGTCTTTGCGTTCATCAGCGCACAACCGCATTCAAAAGGTGACGCCACGCGAGTGAATTAGCTTATGAAAACATGACGAGACTAAAGTAAGTTTCTAATAATAATGATAATCTTTTTGATTACTCGATCATTATTGGCTTCTGTAGATATACATCAGAAATGTTTTGTGCAAAGCAGGGAAAGGGAAGCAGAAAGGAGAGATGATGAGTTTAAGGGAGGTAAGACAAACTACATCCACACTCAGTCAGTTCTCAAATATTAGAAGAAAAATCTCAGGAAAACCTCTTGTCAAGTCTATAGAATTGCATTGTTGCTGAGAAAATCAACAGATGTATGTGTTATACTGTTCTGTATTTTCAAATGAATTTAATATTTAGTTTACTAATATTTAACTGTAGGACACTACATAAACAGTTAGCAGTAACTGTGACTGAGATTATTTAGTATAGCAGTCATAAAATGATAAAATTGCCTTCATTGTATAATGTAGAAACTATTTCTCTGCTGTCTTTCCAAACGCCATTTATGCCTCCAAACATGTTAATAATGTTAGGTATGATGAAGATTACACTTGTATATATGTATCTTTCACAGTAACTGTTGCACTGTAGAATAGTGGGTTAAGCAAAAGACATTGTATAGAGGTGTTGCACACTTCTTGCACACAGCAGGCTTTCAAAAAAGTCAGCAAAAAATGGGGGGCCTGTGCCCCAGTAGAGCTTTATGTCTAGCAACGCCCCTGCCTAAGACTTTTTTGACTCGTTTTCACAAATGGCAGGAATAAAAAAAGAAATCAGAACAAGTACATTCTAAAGCATAGAATCATACTGTGTATTCCTTTTATATTGTATATTAAAATTGATTTAATAGCTTATTACATAAATATTGTGTACTTTTACTTTTCTGGAGTAAAAGTACGAAAGTACTTTTTACTTAAGTAAAAGTAAAAAAAACCTAGATGTTTAATGTACTTAAAGATTAAATATAAACCAAAAACTTGAAATTATGAAATGTAGTGGAGTAAAAATTAAGATAATATGCTTAGGAATGTATGTTTTCAAAGAAAAACACTGATAAAATATGAATACTTAAAGGTGCAGTGTGTAATTTTTAGAAGTATCTCTTGACAGAAATGCAAAATAATATACAAAACTATATTATCTGGGATGTATAAAGACCTTTCATAATGAACCGTTATGTGTTTATTACCTTAGAACGGAACCTTTTTATCTACAAACAAAGAGGGTCCCCTTACATGGAAGCCGCCATTTTTTGCCGCCATTTTTCTACAGAAGCCCTTAACACGGACAATTTTTTTACTAAGTTGTCTCCGACAATGACATGTTTGTCCGGTGGCGGCTATCGTAGCTTCTCTATGTGTTTCAAAAGCAAGGGGTGAGCTGTGGACTACGCCGTTGGTTGCAATTTGCAACCTCACCACTAGATGCCGCTAAAATTTACACACTGCACTTTTAAAGTATTTTTACTTTCTACATAAAAGTAAATTAATGCCGCTTTTCCATTGCATAGTACCCCACGGTTTAGTTTAGTTTGGGTCGGGTCAGCTCACCTCACTTTGGCGTGGTTAGCTTTTCCATCGAGTTTAGTATCACTTCGGAGTGGGAGGGATTATAGGCGTGTCGATATATTTACGCTGCCTACTGCTGTGACATCATACACGTGAGAGCGTTGTTGTACATTCCCATACATTCATTTATTTCTCAGTCTGACACAAAATTAAAATTGGCCACCACAAATAGATGTTTGCACATCGCGTTTATAACTACCTCTGTCTCACATGACCGTTTCTGTTCAAACACCCGACCCGTGGCGTCAGTCGACGGCGCTCCGCTGAGCCTCATTAAAGTTGCATTTAAGCATATATAATGCGGATGTGCACGTCGCGAATGTGCCGCCACAAACTGCAAGTCTGGAAAAAACTGTTGTGGTGTCCCAGATTCTCAACCTGCAGATGTTTTTCATCGCTAAAAGGGTGTTTGGAAACTTATAGCAGAACACAGATAACAACATGTTTGCTTGAGACAGCGCAAGCTAGCAGTAAGCTAAAGCTAATATTTACATTATAGCGATGACGTGACGATTCTCTCAGACCAATCAGTGATCTACAGTGTTTTCGCGTCATGTTTGGTATCAGCTCGGGTCGCTTGGAACCCCAACCGAGGTGGTACAAAAAAAAAGTATCGGGTACTACGTACTGCACCCAATGGAAAAGCTCTCAAAAGTAAGCTGACCCGACCCAAACTAAACTAAACCGTGGGGTACTATGCAATGGAAAAGCGCCATAAGTAGCCTAGTGTCCACCTCTGGAGTTGATAGGAAGAGGGGTGGGAGGGGCCCATGATGTCTTTGTGCCCAGGGGCCCAAAATTTGTTAATCCGGCCCTGATCCTCGCGTATGCGTAAAAATGAAACTAAACTAGCTTAGTCACAATGAAATTGAAATAAATAAAAAAAACATTAATTTGTTTTGGAATATTGTGATATTTTTCACAAATGACTTATCTGTGAGCTTCATTATTTTATAAAAATTCATATGCTTTCATAATCTTTAATCAAAAACGCAAATCTTATCCTCGAACTGCTTTCGAAACATGACTCAACTTCCAAGATCCAATCAATTCTCGATGGCCGAATTCAAGTCCAACCCTACCTTTTTTTCATTTCAGAACTTAGATATAACTTCACATGAATATACATCACTCACGATAAGACAATAAGGAAAATAAGACAATCGCTACTTCAGTTACATTGTGACTTTAGAGTTGAGACTGACTAGTCTCTGCTTAAAAGTGGCATTTTTTCTATTAGCCTAATTATTGGTTGACAATCACAACTTTAATGTGCCGGATCTTCCCACCAGATTTGAAAGTCCATGGTGGATGGATGAATGTCTGAAAAAAGTTTGAACGTCAAACTGTCAAACTCTTTCATTGCTGCTGATGTGTCATAATCTCCAGCTTTCTCAAATGTCAGCATACTCAACATGAATCATCTTTTTCCTTTTCACTTTCTGTCTTTTTGTCTTGCAGCACACTGTGACATACTGTAGCACACACTGTTTTGTGGCTGACACGTTCACTTTTTCTTTTTGCTTAATTCTCCATAATCCAATTCTGTATTTTCTCACCACACCTCTCTATTTATATATACATTCTGGTCTCCTCTCCTCTTGTCAGCATTTGTGTTGTTTTGGGAATTTGCTCACCCTTGAAGATAGTCTAAATCCTCTTCTCCATCACTGTCGGCCATGTGTGGAGTTAACGTTGAAGCAGCATTTGATAGATGTTTCTGTTCTAACCTTTGGTCTTATGCTGTTTAAACCCTTTTTCTGAAAGCCTTTCCTCATTTGTCACTTGGTGTGCGATGTCCTCTTAAAGTATATTGGACTGAGGACAGATTCATGCTGTCATAATCCTGGTCCCCCTCTGGAAGGCAATCCTCAATTCTAAGATGATACAGCAGCCATTTTTGTAACATGCGTCTGTAAGTAAAATTATCACCATCCATAACTCTTGAGCTGAGATCAGAACTGATGATAAGAGGGAATGGGTTTAACTTGACCTTAAAAAACCTTATCATACTCCTATTGGGTTACATTAAATTGTGTTTTTAACTTGAAAGCACTTTAAAGTAGTGTTAGTGTATGTTCCAGGCTTTAGTTTCAGTACTGTAATGTGAGTGTATGTGTATCTGCATTTCCTGAGTCAGACATTTTAAGGTAATTTTTAACCTTCTTATGTTGCTGTTTTGACAAATTAAACCTGCACAGGACAAATGCAAGTGATGATGGTACCGTGGGAATGTACTTCCACATGACGTCATTTTCGTCATCAGGAGGGTATGCGGTCGTCAGTGCGCGGCCCAAAATTTGAGACTGTGCGTACAACAGCGCATGCACGAGAAACAATTACACAAAAGCAATAGACAGCATTTGCACACACCATAATTTTTTCTTCTTTTATTTTTACTTCTTCCAAGAACAGAAAGCTGTGGAGCATTTTCGTCCCCATAATGTTTGATTTGTGTTCTTTGTTCATTTGTATTGCGTACGTGTCGAACACGGCCATCCGCGCTTAGCCATAGTGAGTATACTTTGAAAGCTGTGCTGACGCTTGTGTGCGCGTGAGCCTGATGCGGATGCAGAAAAGAAGTATACCCTAGCTTGTTAAATTAGTTGCTCGTCAGCTCGTGTTTACGCTTTTTGTCAGAATGTTTTTCTTTTTGCACAGCTTACACACAATATTGTTCTGAAGCTGGTCAGACCAAAAAAAACAAAGAACTACCACACGCGCGAGCTAACATTTCCTTCCACAGCACTTTTTTGCATGTTTTCGTGTTTTTCCTGTCACATGGTGATGGCGTAACCGAACCCCACAACAACACTTGTTATTGGCTGTTTGCTTGTCACTCATGGCATGCTCTTTTATCAGGGCATATAATAGGGCGTTTAAGATCTAGGAACGGCGATGCAATGTAGTCCAATGCAGTTTTAGCAATGCATTTACAAGCGTCATATTGAATGTTTTTCCAATCGTAATCGATAAAGGTGTTTTGACGATACGTATCAATATCCTTTTATTGCCCAGCCCTAATACCCAATATTATACTCTTAGCCCAATCCCAAGTGAAGTTTAACTCTTTCCTCGCCAGTGTTTTTTTTTTAAAGTTGCTAGCGCCTCCATTTTTCATGATTTTTACAAAAGTTTAATGCCTTCCAGAAAATATAAACAAACAATATATCAAATGATGCTCGACAAAGTATGCCTGGAGCGAACAAAAAACACAGGCTACATAACAGACTGCACAGTCGGCACATGAATATCTTCTTTATTTAGTTTGTGCAAAGTTATACGCTTAATTTAACACTTCGCAAAGATGGAGCCATTGCCAGAGGTGTAAAGTACTTGAGTAATTTTACTTGATTACTGTACTTAAGTATTATTTTTGGGGATTTTTACTTTACTTGAGTACAATTAAAAATCAGTACTTTTACTTAATTACATTTTTTAAAGAAAAAAAGTACTTTTTACTCCTTACAATTTTATTCACAGTCAAAAAGTACTTCTATTTTAGAGATCTATTTTCGCTTGCTCTATCAAACCAATTGAATTGCGCTGATGGCCAGTTTAATTTAAATGTTATTTATTCTGGAGCCTTTGGACCCACTAAGGAATTGGCCAACAGTTGATCTAATGATGAAGATTTTTTGCCTCTTTGAAACCGACAACACATGAAGTGTTACACGTTTCCTGCTGTTAGCAGCCTCTCTATCAAGACTAAGACCTTGTTCACACTGTCAGTTCAAATTTTGGTGCATATCTAATTTGACAGACTCACTGTCCACATTGTGTATCACAACTGTTCAGATCTGATCTGTGCGTCCTGTAGCCGTTTTCCGGATTATCTGCACTGTTTCTATGGCAATGACGTCGCGCTGGCATGACAATCTGCCTCGAGGTCTGACGTGTTTTATGTGACGTGACAGCATGACGTAACCGAAAAGCTACACAAATGCGATCAGGACGGTAAGACTGAAATTGATTTCCGGAATTGCAATTTGAAAAGGATTTCAAACCACCTCTGGATGTAGCCTGAAACGGATTAGAAAAAACAGATTTCATGTGGTTTTTGGCCGTTCACCGTTCTAAATGTGATTGGATTCGTGAACAAGGTATAATACACCTCTTTCTGCATCGGCTGCCTGTGAGAGGCTTGATAGAGCTTGAAATTTTATTTAAATTCGAGGTTTTACAATTTTGAGTAGCATGTTGCATATTAAAATTCATTGTCATTGTCACGGATCTCCGCATTTTTCTGTGTCTGTACCACAGACTTTCTTTTCCGTGTCAGTTACACATATTTGTTACTCAATTGTTTTTCCTATTTTCTTACCATTTTTGCGTGGGTTTGGGGTTAGAACGACTTTCTGTAACATAAAATGACATCCAAACCCAACTCCTAACCCTAACGTCAGGTGACAATTGTTTAATAGTATGAAAAAATATTATAAACCAATAGTTAAAGTGACATCCTAACCCAAAGCCCAAATCTAACCCCAAACCCACGCGAAAATGGTTTAAAAATAGGAAAAACAATTGAGTAATCAATACGTGAAACTGACATGGAAAAGAACATCCGTGGTACAGACACGAAAAAATGCGGAGATACGTGACAATGACACGGATAAATGAGCAAAAAATTCTGTGACTATACCACGGAAACTTTGTGAGATCATGTTGGAAATTAGGTAGTAGTCTTATAGTTTGATAATGAAATACAATTAAATACAAACAGTTTATAAAGGATAAAACCTTGTATGTGGTTCATTCATTTCATGTTTTTAGAGAAAGCTTAAACGTGAATCTCTCGTTTTCCTTCTTCCGGTTACTTTTACTTTTTTAATACTCAAGTACAATTTTAATGTGGTACTTTTTTACTTTTACTCAAGTATAATTCTGGCCAGATACTTTTACTTTTAATTGAGTAAAATTTACACTCAGTACTTGTACTTTCACTTGAGTAAAATTTTTGAGTACTTTTTACACCTCTGGCCATTGCTACTGTTTGCTGTTAAACAGCCATGTGCGGTAATCCGGTTTATTTCCCACAAAGCACCGCATATAATAAATGTTCTCCATTTTGTTTCATTCTCCGTGTCTGTCTCGTTATTAACAAAATAAAGTAGGCTATACTGTAAAAGGAAGCTAACAAATCTCTCATGATGCGCTGATTCTGCAAAGATGAATAACACCTGAGCCGGTGGCCAAAAACAGACAACTCGCCATTAGAACTCTAAATACTGAAATTAGTCTGCGATCTGAATTGCCAAAACAATCAGAATTACATACAATGTAAAAAATAATGCAGCAAAATTGTGTGATGGCCAATCAAATCTAAGAAAGTGGAGTTATTGTTTAGCTCAGGTTGTTAACGGTTGTGAAGGAGCAACAAATAATGTAAGCTAAGTAACTAAACCAGTGCCCGCAGTACCGGCACTTTCATATTTTAAGCTTTCAAGCATACCTTCACTTACTCTTCCGTACCACCACTTCTCATGTTGCTGGTACTGTACTTTGCCACAGACTCAAAGGGTGTTTCACTTTATGCCGCACTGCGCAGGCCGTTCGGCATATAACATCAGAGTACTGCGAGTGCAAGTTAAAATGTTACAAAATGGTCCACCTTTACCATTGCTCTTATGGTACTCTGATGTTCTACGCCGATCAGTCTAACGTCGATCACACAAAGTGTCAAAGTCTAGATGAAAAGCAGACCTGCCTAGATTCCACTCAAGAAGATCCTCAGAAAACGAAAAGTATTCATGCTGGGCGTGTGTGTTTGTGAGCACTACAAGCCCGTGTAATGTTTGCTGTGACAGTTTTTAATAAAAGATATGAAAAATCATTTGATATTTGACATCTATAAACAATAATATATTTATATACAGAATATAATTGTTATGGTCTTGACATGCACATTATCTGTTGCTTCAGTTTAATTCAGAGTGCTCATTTGGTTTGGTGTATTTTGAGTGTGACAGTCCCTCTATTAGCACCAATCAATCACAAATCATTATTTTATGCATCTCCTCTTTCTCCATTGATGAATAGAATCAAATCTGCTGTCATCTGCAGTTATAAATTTTACAGTATTTATTAGACTTTTTGGGTACTTTTATCCGGTGGAAGTAATCGAAATGGATAAAATAGTAATAGATACTGTGGGTACATGACAAATGCTTTACCATTATTGGTTGAATTAGATATACACATTCAGATATACACTCACAGTAGGGGTGTGCATTGGCACTGCCCTCACAATTCGATTCAATTACGATTCACCAGGTAACGATTCAATTCAGTTCGATTCTACGATGCATTGTGATGCATCAGAATTCTACTATACACAACAAGGCACATATTTATTCAGTCAAGTAATAAAGTCAAGTGCAACTATTCTCAACAAAAACGGAAGCTTAGCAGCTTTAAGACAATGACAATTATATACCTGAGATGAGAATTTTACACACATTATAAGTCATGTCTAGTTTCCCATTAACTTCTTAGAATCCGAAATGTGCCCATATGTCCACTTTCCATGGAAAAGGGTGCGTTTTTATTGACCCGTCTATCACGGTCATCTCTCTCTGCATCAGCCATCTTGATTGTTGTTGTTATGCCCCCGGAAGTAATTGAATCTTCACAACTTTATTGTCCACTCGAGGCCAGAAAATAAACAGTAACATAACCAATTATGGCACTTTGCTGCATCGATGCTGAATCGTGCATGTGTGCATTATTGTTGACACCCCTATTCAGATGCACTCATGCCTGGAGGCGTTCCCAAAGCATCACTATGGCGACTTTAGTACGTTCACTTTAGTGACTTTATTGTTTGCTTTAGTAAAGAACGTATATACTAATTCTATTCTTTAATAATCATTAAGTAAAAAATAATAATAATTTCATAACCACCCCAAGATGCCAACCCTCTATATACCCTCTCCCTCGGTAAATCTCACTCTAAGCTGAACTCAAAAGTTGGCAGCCCTGGTAATAGGGTCACACAAAATAAATCCTTCAGATACAATACAATGCCATTTAAATACCTCAAAATAATTACAGTTGGTTTAGTTAAGCACCATTGTTGCAACATTTTTAATGCTTAATCACAGTATCCGTAACTAAGATACATAAAGCTATAAGAGACAGCAAGCACAGCTCTTGTTTAAAAATGCATATTATTAGTTATTCAGATATGCATGTTTGCGCTTGAACACCTCATTTGCCTAACAGGTTTTTTTTCTGATTGATTGAAGGTTGTGTTTCCAAACCAGCCACATCATCAGAGGTGTCACAGTCAATTTTGTCCTCTCAGTTCACCTCGAGTGAAAAGACAATAGGACGCTGCGTAATGGTTCTAAAACTGGAAAGCAATATTACAGAATATTAGAAATTCACTTTAGAATCTATTGGACTGATTCTTTTATTTTGTCATTTGCATCATAATAGCAAAGCCACAGGTCATGCATGGTTCCTTGCTCTAATAGGGGACAATTTTGCCTGAATGGGCATGATGTATTCTGGCAAACAATTACAGGCTGACTTCATGACAATGAATGTGAATGAAATTAAAGCATGGCAAAAATATAGTATCAATGCTACTATTCCATTGTTATAACAAGTTGGTGGTTTCAGGTTTTCAGTAACAACCCAGTTTGGTTTTTTTACAACCTGATTATTTGTCAAAAACAGCAAACCCAGTCAGTTATTTTAAGTGCAAATATTTTTGTTGCTTTTTGAGGGCTTTTTTATAATAGAGACTGTGTTTCATAGGAAAACTGCATATTTTTTTATAAAATAGCATATAAATCAATTCAAATTATTTGATTTCTACTCACAAACCCTATAAAATTACATTAATCACTTTATTTTAACAGGACATTAACATTACAGCAAAAAGGTTAACGTAAAGTGGTACAACAACATCAGTAAAGGCACTGACGGCAGGGAAGTGATTAAAGATCTAAGCATCTCTCAAGTAAAACTCTCAGCAATGTTGGCCCCGAACTGTGATAAACAGAAGATAAACTTTTTTTTGTTTTTGAAAAATCTTTCGCTTTTTTCGTGTACAGCAATGGATTATAGATAAAAAAAACATTAATATAAAGATTAGTCCAACAATTTCTCTTTACTAAAAGCAGCTCCATCCTGAGTAGTTTTTACACGTCAGATAAAGATAATGTTTGGTTGATGTGAGATAGGAGTGGGGCAGCTCTCGGCTTAAGGATGAAGTATTGTCCACTTTTTACGCACACACAAGGGTCTGAGCACAGTACGCATGACACAATTTTGGTCATCAGAAGAGTGTGGATGTACTATACGCAGGGTTTAAATTGGGCCGGGGCCGTCCGGGGCTAAGCCCTGGCACATAGGCTGAAGGTCGCGCTCTGCTCTTGCCAGTGTACCCGCTGCGCTTGTGCGTGTGTAATCGCTACGCTCGTGCGTGTGCACTGACGCGAAGGGAATAATGCGTTTTCATTCATCATGGGGCATACTCACCAACGCAAGTTCAACGATTTGCGCGAGTAGATTACATACAAAGTCAATGCAAAGACGCAACCAGGCGCGTCCTCGCACGGGGCGATGAAAATGACGCGAATTGGGCCCCGCAATTGCCGTGAAAACACGCGCTTTTCCCTTTAAATGCGTCTTCGCGCAAGTTATACAACTCAAGCGAAAAAACTCAGAACTTCAAGAACGCGCTCTCACGCAGGATCATTTGACGAGAGAGACAGAGAGACAGAGAGAGAGAGACAGAGAGAGAGAGAGAATGTTGCCCACGTCGAGAAAACTTAATAGAAGAAACGTGTTAAGGGATTAAAGTATGTATGTCACTCATCTAATTACATTATGTTAAGGATAACACTGGATATAACTATTGTATAGTTTAATAAAATAATGTATTTTGATTACACAAATCAAACCTAACTATATGATTGTTTTAGCTGCTGACCAGCATAGGGAATCTCTATGGCTAATTTATTAAGACATGTTGATGATACAGTACTGTGTGTTGTACCTTTTCTTGTTAATTGAGTCTTTTGGGGTAGCCTATCTTATGCCTAGAATTATTCAAGGAGGTTGATTCTTTTAACTTCCTTTAAAATGTGATCAATTGTGCATAATGACATGTGGAACAAATGGATATAGGGTGTCAAACTCATAGATTTGCATCATTTAAAATTCAGACACTCTTTTTAAAATATTTTGGGTCAACCTCTGGCACAGCTTTAAAGCTGAAACTTATCAAATCCTATCAGAGGTCCAGAATGTCATTGAAACACACCAGTGGCTTTGCTGTCATCAGTATTAAACATGTTACCCCTTGAAGTACCCCTCCCCGCAGAGCCCCCCCACATAACAAATCCCAATTTAACCCCTGACTATACGTGCACCACCACATTTTTGAAACCATGTCCATTGTATGCGTAGGTCGTGCATATGCGTACAGGAGAATGTAGTATGTAGCCCAGGAGATGCATTGCATTTTTGTCACAATGTGCATGCATCGAACATCTGTGTACATGTACGATTCAAATAAACAAGACATTGCAAGGCTGTGTGCTTTCCACCGTATGCATACGTTCGCGTACATGTAAAAAAGCTGACAATACTGTACTCCAAGCTTAACCTCTTCATACACTCGTGTACATGGGAATGGACATCAAATGTTTTGTGGTTCAAACCAATAAAAATGATGATCAGCCAAAATCAGGTTTTAAGAAAACTTGCGTAGGGTTGATATGGAACAGGAGATGGGTTAATGTGTCAGGGTGGGCGGAGGAGTGCACAGTTTTAACTGTTAGTAAAAATGACCCAAGCTGTTACCCAACGAACTTACTTAGCACCATTAAGAAAATAACCCAGTAAAAAGACTTAACTGGTCAGAGCCGATGGTGTAGTGGGCAGTGCTCCGGAATGTGGTGTTTCGCACTTTCGCCGACCCGAGTTCGATTCCCGGCTTGTGGTTATTTGCCAATCCCATACTCCTCTCTCCAACCTTAATGAAGTTAATAAATTCCCTTAGTAAAGTTTAATAAGTCAAAAACTGTATATATAAAAAAAATGACTGGCTCAACCCATACAGTACACTGCGTAGAAATATAAACCCGTTTTTTTTTTTTTTTGTGTATGTTTGTAGTTGTAGTTACATAGATGAAAATGTACGGTGGAAACAGTTGTGGGTGTAGTCTAAAGCTGCAGATGCATACACTTTAAATGAGTGATTAAACCGAAAACCTGTTCTCTTTTGAGGGAACTCAGCGCTGCGTCAGGATATTGATGCTGTAGTTCCGCTGTAACAAGGACATGATGGCACTGACAGGTGACAAGGAAAGGACACTACGCTGTTTTAAATTGCAAATTTCCTTGGATTTAAACATTGAAATAACATTGAAAAGACACTTTGTGTCTCATACAGTATTGGTTCACTTAGATCGTCCCATGTAATCTCAGTTATTACAGTAAGAACATACAGATCTCTCTGATGCTTAGCAGTAATTTGACCCACTTTAAATATGGTTAACTCTAAACGCACATTTCCTAAACTTCTTTCTTTCTCTGCACTCTTCAGCTCTGACAGCCTTTCCCAAAGTAAAAGAGAAAGTAGGAGGGAGACAGAGAATGAAGAAAATGGAAGACATGAATGTGTCAAACAAAGCATAAGAGAGAAGCTTAGCCTCTGACATCCCTCAGCCGAGTATGCTGTGTCAATCAAATCTTCTTAAAAGAAGTATGGGTGGGTCTGTACTGTGTTTAAATGGCAGTGAGGGTAGTTCATAGCCTATTCATGTTTAAAACGACACCACTTTTTTTGAAAATATGCTCATTTTCCAGCTCCCCTAGAATTAAACATTTGATTTTTGGAATCCATTCAGCCGATCTCCGCACTTTTAGCATAGCATAGCATAATCCATTGAATCTGATTAAACCATTAGCATTGCGCTAAAAATAACCAAAGAGTTTAAATATTTTTCATATTTAAAACTTTACTGCTGTATCATGGCTGCAGCAGGTGTAGTGATATTACACGCTGCCCAAAAAATAGTCCCCTTTGTTACTCTCAGTAGCTATTTTCAGGCGCTGCGTAATATCACTACGCCTGCTGCAGCCATGTTACAGCAGCAAAGTAGCGACCATAGCGATGCTAATGGTCTAATCAGATTCAATGGATTATGCTAAGCTATGCTAAAAGTATACAGCCAGACCCGGAGATCAGCTGAATGGAATCCAAAACGGTAAAAATCAAATGTTTAACTCTTGGGGAGCTGGAAAATGAGCATATATATATATATATATATATATATTTTTTTTTTTTTTAAAGTTGAGTGTCCCTTTAAAATGTACATTTACACAAAAAATGCCTGAAATTCCATCTGATTACTGAAATATTATAAACGAATAATTTATTATCAAAATAGTAACACAAATTAGAGATCTCGTTGACGTACAGTAGTCCAGTATGAATGTGCACAGGTTTGGTTTACTTGTGAGGGTTAAATGTTTGATAATTTCCTCATAGAGACAGCGAACCATGTCAAAATCCAAATTTAAAGGACATCAAAGGGCTCCTTGAAAAGGTTGAAAGGCACATTATCTGCCAAATCATGCTTACATCTAATAATGTCAGCCTATTTCTTAAAGGGTACATATTAGGGGTAGGGTTTGGTAAATATCATTACCTTCTATAAAAACCATGGCATCTATGAGAAGTCCTCACTTATAGGTTCTGGATGTCTACATTTGTGTGTTTTCTTTTTTGCAGGTTTGTGTGCTTTGTTTTGTGAGATTTTATTTCTTTATAGAGAAAGCACACAGAGATCATTGAGGAACCCTGAATGTGTTAAACCAGTACACGTGTAGGTGACACAGAAAGGTACACGCTGGTTAACCTCCCATCCATCAAACCGTCTAATATCATAAATGTCAATGAGATACTGTATCATAATAACGATGACTATTCTTTTAATACAATACTGGATTAATGAGCTCAAAGTTTCTGCATTAAACACAATCGGTTTAAATATAAATGACTATAAAACCTCTCTCCCTATAATTTTCATTAGAGGGAAATTGATGTGTTCTTAAAGAAAAGGTCAGTTCAAAGAAAAGTGTCTCTCAGCAGATTCAAATCAAGCTGCCTACATTAAAAGCCTGAAAAGAGGTGACACATTAAAGAATAAAACATCTCTTTTAAGCTTACCTCAGATAACTCCTGATCTGCTGGCTCACTGGTGTTTATATTTGTCATAAAACAGCGATTGCATTTGCGGCAAGCCAAGCACACGGTAAGCAATAATATTTACAGCCCTCTGTAGTCTATTAAAGGAACAGCCTTGGAGGATAAGGGCACGCAAGCAATCAATAACCTGGATGAGGCTGAGATCTGATTGGCTGTAAAACAGACTGAACAAAACATTAAACAGGAAGACAAATAAGCCAGATATGAGCTATGTTAAGTTCTTTCCTGGCTGTAAGATAAAGCTTTGAAAACATAACAATGTGTTTTATAGTTTATTACACTACAAGACAATATTTTCGAAAATCAGTATTTTATAGTTTTTCAGTAATATCCTTAAAGAGAGAGTTCACTTCAGAATGAAAATGTTATCATAAATCACTTACCCCTGTGTCGTCTCAAACCCTAAAAGTCTACAACGTCAGAAGGTCATGGCGCAAACTCATTGCGTGACAACTACATCAGGAGGTAACTGCATGAACTCGTCATAGTCTTGTGAATGCGCCAACGAGGAAAACAAATTGTTGAATAAAGTTGTTATTTTTGTTTTCTTTGTGCACAAAAGTGTTCTCGTAGCACATTAACTTGTGGCAATGTATTTTATTTTTATGTGAGCTAGAATAGTGGCAGTTGAATAGCAGTCTACGGGACGGTCATGAGCCCCTTGGTTTTCATCAAAAATATCTAAAAATATGATCCGAAGATGATCGAAGGACTTATGGGTTTGGAATGACACAGATTTATGATACAAGTTTTATTTCACATTGAGTGGGTCACTTCATTGAGGCAGACATGTTGATATCCCACGAACTTACTATTTCTGTAACCCCCAGTATTGTGCTCTCAGCTGTCAGTGTGTCAACAACAACCAAATATGCACTTATTAAAATCATAAATTCACTTGAATTAAAATAATTTAAGACATTTTTCTTTTAGCAGAAAATGTGCTAGATTTATTTTACAAGAAAACCATTTGCCAATCATTTTAATTTATAATACTTTAAAGCTGCAGTCCATAAATCTCTACAGAGGAGAGAGTGGGGCACAACCTAACGCTTTTTGGTTTTGGCTCAATCATTCAAAATTATTTGAGTTTGATTAAACATATTTTTACACAAGAAACACACACATCTCTGTTACAAATGAACATTTGAAGTTTGTTTCTAGTACTTAACGTTCTTGGACGATTACACCAAACATGACAGAAGTGCAAACGTTACAACTTACTGTACACCATAGGTGGGGTTCATTGTAACAGGCAGGGGGTTAGTTGTACACTGTAAAAAAAAATCCGTAGAAATTGCAGCTGGGTTGCCGGTAATTTACCGTAGATTTAAATTTATGTTATTTACTTGCAAAATTTTGTTCAAAGTTGAATGAACGTTTAACATTTACAAGTCTTTGTCTTTACAGAGTAAAACTAAACAAACAGCATCAAGCAAAACGTTCTGGGAAACAAAATCTGAAGCAAAAAACAGAAAAAGGTTGATGATGATTTCTGGTTCCCAGAATGCTTTGCATGAGACTGTTATTGTATAGTTTTATTCTGTAAAGATAAAGACTTGTTAATATTTAAAATTTATTTAACTTTGAACAAACTCTTGCCAGTAAATAACATAAATTTAAATCTACGGTAAATTACCGGCAACCCAGCTGCAATTACATTGTAATTTCTACGGATTTTTTTTACAGTGTAACACTTGCTAAAAATTGCAGGCAAATATTTCAATACTATTTTGTCTATATACTTGAAATGGATATATATCTTATCTGTCTATAATAGACAGGTATCCACACTGTATTCATTCATCCAGCCCTTTTCTAACCAGTGGTCAATTATTAATGGATACAAATATCTAAATATGTGAGAAAAGCAGCACAATTATGACAAATGACATGTTACCCAGTCTGTAATAACCATTCTACAGTTTCAATATAAAATTCTTAGATAATGAGCATCAAAGTCTAATTTTAGCCATTCAATTTATGATTTCAGTCTTTGACATGACCTTATACAATCAATATTAAAAAGAGCAAAAATTGTCTGTCAAAATGTCTTTTTGTTCATAAGACATTTATCACATTTATTTTGTTGGCAGCCAGCAATCATTAGTGTGTAGCCTTTTTAAAACAACAGCAAGAATTACTCTAAAGTTAGCTGTTTTCATATCGTAAGTGCTGAGGGGTTAGTTGTAACACAGCGTTACAACAAACCCCGCTGTGTGAAAATATTTTCAAGCCCACCAAAAAAGTTGCTAAAAGCTGCAGACATTTATCAAAACGATGCTATGTTTTAGTCAACAAGACAATAGTCCCTTTCACACATACAGTCTTTACTGGTAATTTACTGGTAAATTGCAGTTAACATGTCATGTGTGAACAGAACCTTTCCGGTAAATCAGTGCTCCCAATTTACCAGTAAGACAGGTTGTAAGATTAACGGTAATTTGCCGGTAAGCGCTGTGTGTGAACGAAAAATATAGCATTACCGGCATTTAGATGACGTCAGACCGCGCTGACAGATCGGGCGGGCCAATCAGAAAGTTTTTTATACAGGTGACGCGGTATCCCCCAGACTGTTTACAGACGTTTCCACACACATGTTGCTTAAAAGTCGAGCACACCTGAAGTTAACATCCACATTTCTTCACCAAAGTGGTTTAAAACAGCTTACCATCTAATTGCCAAATTGCCGACGTCCTTAGCACACCATCTGTGAAGCCTAATGTGCAAACGTGCAGGTTCCGTTTGACGCCGCCTAACGCAATGTTGTTTGGTCACGAGCAACTTCGCGACCGCTTGCCACAGATGTGAAAACAACAAAATACGGACCGACACCGTGGATATTAAGTCATAAACCGCCGTTTACAAATACGACACGGACGGAGCTCGCCGGCCGCGCGCCACAGGTAACTTCCGCTTTCTCTCCGAGTTTACCGGTATTTTGATACTGATGTGTGAATGATGTCTTACTGGTAAAAAGACGGAACGTCACTGCATGTGTGAACAGCACATTTTTGTATTTACTGGTAAATTCATTCTGGTAAATTCATGGTAATTTACCAGAATTACTGTGTGAAAGAGGCTATTGATTAAGATGACATTGGTATCTTACACACCACAACTCAGAAACAAACAAATAATGATAAAAAAAAACGGGAAATCAACCCGACAGCTCAAATTATGTATCATAATTATAAGCTTACCATTGCGAATTAGGGGAAGGTAAGGAGACTTTTCTACATATTCAATTAGTATCACAATGCCTTACTGTCGGTTCTCCCTTTCATCCATTTGGACTTCATTTCCCATGATCCTCCACGCTCCCTCAACTGAGCCCCGTCGTTATCATCCTCACCTGACTCACTGGTTTGATTCTCATGGCCGACAGGTTGCGACTAAGGCCCTGTCCCAAATGGCGCACTCCAGACTTGTGGACCTTCTCAGAGTCCACACTTTGATGACATCATGTAGTGCAGACCTTAGGGACCCTTGACGTGAGTCCACGAGGGTGCACCGGAGTCATATTTTGGGACAGACTCGAGCGTCACGCCAAGTCTGGGAGGAGGAGTTGCCCGTAAGTGTGAACTCCTCCCTTCCGTTGTCCGATTGGTCTGATTGCTTTTCGCAAGGACTTATGCATTGGTAAAGTGCGCGAAGCCTGCTGCAGTGCGGGCTTCGCCGGAGACCACATCAAGGGTGCAAAGGGGTCCCTGATCAGCTTGCTTCGGAGCAGATAGGACACCATACGGACTCGTAGACTAAGCGAGCACGGGCAATTTAAGGCCACGAGACCAAAAGTCCACATGAAGTGCGCCATTTGGAACAGGGCCTAAGGTGCCCTTGAGCAAAGCATCTTTCCTGAATTTCTCCCTGGGCGCTGCAGTTATAGCTGCCTGGTGCTCCGGGTGTGTGTGTTCACGACTTGCAGGGCGTGTGCTCACTACTCAGTGGGATGAATTAAATGCCGAAGTCCATTTTCAAGTATGGGTTGGCCACTATGTCATTTTAACTACATTATCTTCTACATTTTTCATTTTCTAAGTAATGTGTTACAAGGATGTTTAGATATTTTGTTACTGTACAAACAAAGACAACAGCACTGATCAAGTATTAAGATTTTTTTTGCAGTGAACATGTAACTCATATACTTAATGTGTAAATTGGCCATTATTCATAAACTGAATTTACCATTCAAATGTGGTGACCTACTTTACTAATTGTATCATCTGGTGATTTTACATACAGTATTTAGAAGTTTATTCATGAATGATGAAATCAGGAACATCTGTCTACGTAATAATGAATGACCAGAGATCAGATTCTGTTCAGCTTAAAGTCCCACAAAGCTCATATGTTGTCTCTAGGCAGAAGTTGTTGTTTTTTTGGTCAGGCCCACACAGCTCTGGAGCTTCAGATTTTGGTCTGTTACTACTAATGCACACTGATGGGATGCTCATGTGGTTGTCATGTTTGAGGGTCTGTGCATGTCAAGGATTTTTGCAATAGTCTGTCTACCAAACTGAAGGCACTCAAAAATGTGCGTGACAGAGGAATTGCACTCCACAAACACTGATATTAAACTATTGATCCGTCTGTCAAATCAGGGCATAAATAAGGTGTGTGTGTGTTGCTGCAGCTGTGCAGGTAGTCAGTGGCTCATTCCGATGTGTATATGTGTGAAATTGATGTGTGTTGGTGGAGTTGGATGGTGTTGGGAGCATCATTGATCGAAAGAGAGGACAAGATGACAGCAGCTATCGAAAGATGGTCAGCAGTGACGCACACACAAACACACAGATTAATGATGTTATGGACAAGGCAACAATTCACACACACACACACACACACACACACACACACACACACACACACACACACACACACACACACACACACACACACACACACACACAACTTTTCTAATACAAACACAAAGCGGTGACTCCAAAGACAAAGAGTACAAATCAAACAAACAAGACATCCTGCCATAACCCTCAATAAAACAAACACGCTCACAGAAACATGTTGATCTTCTATAAACAACAGCCAGTCCTCCTTGTATAAATGTCCTCTATAGGCAGTGTGTACAAATAAGACATGGCCATA
Source organism: Paramisgurnus dabryanus (assembly GCF_030506205.2). Taxonomy (NCBI): domain Eukaryota; kingdom Metazoa; phylum Chordata; class Actinopteri; order Cypriniformes; family Cobitidae; genus Paramisgurnus; species Paramisgurnus dabryanus. The sequence continues at coordinate 41,390,210 of NC_133340.1, read as the reverse complement.
CAAAAAATAAAAACATTAACCAGTAAACAACTCTGTATCACAGATGGCGTCTCACCCAACCACACACTGACACACGTTGGCAGAAATATACCAATCTACACTTACAGTATGTTTACAATGTACTAACAAATGGAAAAGATTTTCTTTTGCGTTTTTGAAAAGTGTTTAATATATAGTCACCATAAATTCCTGTTCACACGGATTCCCAAAAACTATTATAAATGCTGTATTGTGCATGCCAAGCCAGAAGTTGGCGATCCGAAACCACCTACTTCCATACTATAGCTATAGTAGGCAAAAAGCGCTACTTCACCTACTATATAGTATGGAAGTAAGCAGTTTCGGACACAGCGAATGTCACCGTTTTCAAATTCGCAGACGACAGTGGTATTATTTTCAAAACTTTGTATTTTGAAACATGCTTTAAAAAAAAATAGCATTTTCCAAAATGCTGTTGTTGTGTAAATGAATGACCAAAGTGAATTTCACAAATTTGCATTAACATGCATTGGAGGAGGGATGCTCCAAAAACGGGACAGAGCTGAGGGACCATTATATATTATGAGGGACCGCTTTGCTCTGATTGGTTGGATTACATGACCGTGCCGCTCCCAAACATAGCTTAATAAACTTCATAAAAAGTTTTCATTTTAGTTGAAAATGGTGCCGTGTACTGTACAGTAAATGTCTCCTTAAGTAAAACAAGGCTGCAAATACCCACACTTGCGGTCTTTGCCACTTGAGAGTGCATGCACGCGACGTGACAGGAATTAAGTGCACAAGACTGTCCCATGTCTTCAAACTGTCAAAGTGTAGTGCCCTTAACGCACACTAAACCCATGCTTTGGTGCTGTATTCAAGGCTAAGCGTATCCCATCATGCATCATGTTTTGGATGTAAATAGTGAGACCTTTGCCCAAACCTCACGAGATTTCACAGAAACTTTTAGCCTAAATTAAAATACATTTTAGTGAAAATTGCTGCCACTATCTGATTGACATTTTTACACTTGCTGCTAAGTGTGTCCCACCGGGTAAATAAATTTACGTTATGCTTGGGATCTTCACGCCCACTAGAACACTAGGGCAAAATACAGGAAATACTTCATGTAAGTAGTCAAGTGCTCAAGTCCAAAGACCACAAGTGTGGTTATCTGGACGCAGTCCAAGTGACCATATCATTTCTGAACATATATTTTGTAATTTTTGGTCTAATTAGGTTTACATTACATTGACATCACACAGTAGCATATTTGCTTTACGATTGCAACACTATATTATACAACGTTTAGTTCTGGTTCTGTAATTTAATTGTGTACAAAGATTGCCTGTCTTTTTCAACAACACTGGATTCTTTCACAGTTAGCATCCCTCGGCTTGTCTTTTAAATGTTTGCAGTGTTCCAGAAGACTGCCTACAGCACAACAGGTAATGTTGCCTTTGTTTCTTCTCGAGCTATTTTTGGTGGCTGAGCAAAATGTTGTTGTATAAACCATTATTATGATTCCAGCTATGCTGTTATGCAGTTGCAATCATATTAACTACAGTTTCAGCATGGTCATCTGTGCTTGTATTCACTACAACAGCTCTCAATTTAGATATTGGCCATAGCATTAAAATAATTATTGGCTTTTAGCTAAATGTATATTTTGGTGCAACCTTGTAACTAGATAACGTCTCGGTTACGGATGTAACCCTCGTTCCCTGAAGGAGGGAACGGAGACGTCACGTCGTGACCGACGAATTGGGAACTCGCTTAGAGAGACCAATCTGCTTCGTATACTACTAAAACGCCAATGAACTTGGCATCGAGATATTTGCATAATGCTGGCGCCGCCCCGCCAGGTGCCTTTATAAGCAGCAGGTGCAAATAGGGAAATTAGCTTCTTTTCGCTGAGAAAGCCGGGAGAAAGTGACCGGTCGATAAACAGCAGGGAGCAGCCCTGTGGCGACGGGACGTGACGTCTCCGTTCCCTCCTTCAGGGAACGAGGGTTACATCCGTAACCGAGACGTTCCCTTTCAGTCGGTCACTACGACGTCACGTCGTGACCGACGAATTGGGAATCCCTACCAAAACGCCACTAGGGGCTGACCTCTTCCAGTGTCTGCGTAAAGCCCTCCGGTTCCACTTAAGGAGGAGGAGATAGGTTTTAAGGCAGAAGGCCGGGCACTAGATGTTCCTTTAACCCCACAGAAGTGCCAGCGACTGGGAAGCGCCCTACCTGAGCGGGATAGGAACGCTGCGGAAGCCACCGCCCGTCTTAAGGGCTAATGGTGGGCGAAGTCAACCGTAGTTGAGGAATAAAGACAGCCGTGGCTGTGTAAGCAAAGCAGTGCTCTGCTAAGGGAAACGTGGGCTGGTAGGATTAACCCCACGGAAAAATACTCACAAAGGAACCCGGTGGGACACAATGTGGAGCCCGAGCCAGACACGTAGGTTCGCGAGGATACAGCTAGTGAAAGGCTGACAGCCAATGCTCCGCAACAAAGGCTGCCAAGGCAGCGGAGGAAGAACAATTCAAACCATTACGCATTTTTGTTCTGAAGGCCTTCCATACTGACACAGTTATGAAGCATCAGTTGGAGGCTGCAAGCCGACCTGCGAGACTGCTCTCCGTGCTCCCCCTGGTGAGGAAAGAACACGAGAGGATACAGGCTCGATACGAACACTGTAAAATCTAGTGAACGTATTGGGTGTCGCCCAACCAGCAGCTCTACAGATGTCTGTTAGCGAGGAACCACGAGCTAAAGCCCAAGATGAGGCAACACTCCGTGTGGAGTGCACTCTCAAATTAAAGGGGCAAGGAATACCCTGAAGATTATAAGCCAGGGCGATAGTATCAACTATCCAATGAGACATCCTCTGCTTAGTGACAGCTTTCCCTTTCTGCTGGCCACCATAACAAACAAAGAGCTGGTCTGAGGTCCTGAGGCTTTGCGTGCGATCCACGTAGAGTCGCAGTGCGCGTACGGGGCACAACAAAGCCATGGTTGGGTCTGCGTCCTCCGGGGGCAGCGCTTGCAAGCTCACCACCTTATCTCTGAAGGGAGTGGTGGGAACTTTGGGCACGTAGCCTGGTCTGGGTCTCAGTGAGACAGCAGGACCAAACTAAAAGCACGAATCGTCAACAGAGAATGCATGTAAATCCCCTACTCTCTTCATGGAGGCCAATGCTATCAGGGTCAGAGTTTTCATTGATAAAAACATCAGACTCGTAGACTGCAAAGGCTCAAAAGGGAGACCTGAAGGCTTCAGCACCATGGACAGGTCTCAGGAGGAAAGACATTTTACTCTTAAAATGTAATAATTAAATCATGCTGGCCAACTGATCTGCCGTTGATAAGAGAGTGATGAGCAGAAATAGCGGCGATATCAACTTTAATGGCGGAGGGACAGCCTACCATCTAACCTATGTTAAAGATATAAAAGCACAATGTTTTTGCATTCTCTGGGGTCCTCGCGTTGCGAGGTTTTGGGTACTATGAGATAAAGGCTGGAAAAACCCTATCATCATCATCTCGGTAAGAGGGACCGGCTCGAACATCCTTCGCCAACAGGATATCGACTTTTGCACGCAGTACATGTGCATCGGACGCTTTCACCACAGTGAAACGAAAGCCCGAATTTTGGGGAGTGCCGGATTCGTAACCGAGGCGGATCGTGCGTAAAACCCAACGAAACGGTCTGGGAACTGAAGCCAAGCACCCAGGCACCGTACGAGGAGAAATAACGACACTACCGAAGTACCCGCGGTGGGGCAGCGAAGCAAGACAGGTGGGACTGCCGGTGCGTCTGCTGTGACAGCATAAACATCTACAGTATGTGTGTGTGACACTGACCTGAGCCCGCTGAGGGTAACGGTCATCTGGTCTCCTCTACGGAGAGCGCAGACTCCGATGAGGGTGCTGGTGGTCCGGTCTCCTCAGCGGAGAGCTCGGACTCCTCAGGTCACCCGCTGGCGATAGAGGAGAGGTAGGGGAGCTGGTGTGGACCCGCTCACGGCTCTCTCGATCCTCCGGAGACCCAGAGAGGGAAGAGGAATGCACTCTTATGTGTGGTTAAGTGGGTACCGGCCGAACAGCCGGTGGAACATATGCAAACCAAGGATTTTCCACCCGACCCTCTATCGGGGGAAGGAGCTCCATCTCCTGAAGAGTGATCCTCTGCCAATCCGGGTCGCCCTTCACTGGCCACTTAAACTCCCGAATTTCACGGGAAGCGGCTAAGCGGGCGGGGCGAGCTGCTGACGACCGGTTCCCCTGCGCTGCCGAGATGGGGTCCGAGGAGGGGAACGGAGGTGGTCGCCGCAGGACGCCGACGGCGAGAGGCAGACTGAGGAGCCGGCGTGGTGGACCAAGGGCAGCTTTCCTTCGCCGGGGCATGACCTAGGAGATCGCCTCAGTCTGCGCAGCGGAGCTGTACGACTCCACGGCCTCGCCGAAGAGGCCGGTCTGTGAGACAGGAGCATTAAAGAAGTTGTTCTCGCCTGCGTCCGTCATGTCAGCCAGACACAGCCAAAGGTGGCGATCTTGAACCACTGTGGTGGACATCGCACGACTGAAGGTCGCGGTCTCCCTCGTAAATCCTTGGTGAGCCTGCAGCAACGTTATTGCGTGCAGGGCCGAAGCCGCCTCTCCGGCATGCCTGACGGGCAGCGTCCGTAACCGGACGACTGTCTACAAACACGGGAGGGAAGGTTGGGTGGTCCCTCCAGGAACGCATCCCGCTCCACTGAAGGGGTCCCCGCCCTTAGCGGCTCCGTTGGCGAGGGAGGTGAGGGGTGAAAGCTGAACGGCCGGACGGCCGCAAATCACGTCAGCTCTTCGTGCCGTCGGGAAAGAAAGGCACAGGAGGAGAGGACCGAGAGGCCCGAGCAGCTCCGAAGTACCAATCATGTGGGCGGGACGGTTCGGGCGGAGAGGGGTTAACCTTTCCAACTCTACCGTCTCCGCCGCTCGAGCGGGCACGGCCGCCATCTCCGGAACGACTCTGCCTCGGAGGAAAAATGGACACCCCTCTGATGCTGCAGAAGTGACGGGACAAGAAGGAGGTCCAATGGATTCGGCAGACATCGTAGAACACGACTCTGCAGTCTCCACCGGAGCCTCAACCGGCTGAGGATGAGAAGGCCGGTAGGTGGAGGACGCATCCTCCGTCCTACTCAGCGTAGTGACGCGAAGGGCGCCCTGCGAGCGCTTGACAGCCGCACCATGGCGGCGTCAGCACTGCAAAGGCGCGGACAGCGTTCCCGTAGAAACGACAGTCGTCTCCGCAATCCAAGAGGGTTATGCTCTCACAGAGAGAACAGAAACTCTCCACGAACGCAGCCCCGGAGTGCTCGATGCCTGAGCACGAAGACAGCGCTCGTGACCGTCACTGGAACCCTTATACTTCTCGCATCCAAGATCGCACGGGCGAAAAGCTATCCTGAAAAGGACGCTGATCTCCGCATATACGAGAGAGTGGCTGCCTTTAACAAGGCACAAAGCTCTCTCGTATCACTCTTTTAGGGAAATTCACTCAGATGCTTAGTTGATGAGCGCACAGGAAGGCAACGCACACACTAAACTCAAAACAATAAACAGATGTAGAGCCGTGGAATAAGCGAAGCGTCCGCTGTGATACTGCTAGTTCAACCAACTTCAGCAATCAAATCCCAACAGAGTAAAGTAGCTTCTCAGTAGCAGATAAAGCCGGCTTTCGAAGCGAAAAAGCTAATTTCCCTATTTGCACCTGCTGCTTATAAAGGCACCTGGCGGGGCGGCGCCAGCATTATGCAAATATCTCAATGCCAAGTTCATTGGCGTTTTAGTAGTATACGAAGCAGATTGGTCTCTCTAAGCGAGTTCCCAATTCGTCGGTCACGACGTGACGTCGTAGTGACCGACTGAAAGGGAACTTGTAGGAATTTGAACTAAGTGTATGATTAAATGATGGCAGTTTGGCCCGCAGACAAATTGAAATCTGCCATGGGGCATCGGCCCTAAGAACTCATGCATGTTACTAAATATGAATATTATTAAATGCATGACCCTAGCCTGAGGACTTTACTGCTCTGTGAGGCATAATGAGTTTTAAGATTGGAAACACTGTAAACTTCTGAAATCCTGGATTTGGATATTTTGCACGACAGAGCAGGACTGGAGCAATAACTCTGCATTTTGAGATTATGTTGGCAGTGTGCTTACTGGGATTTATTTCTTATAGGTTTGCCAACATCTGTTCCCGTGTTTCCACTTAAATTTAGAAAAATAGGAGCCTGCATTTCAACTGCTGTAATTGCGTTTTAGGTGTGTTTGTGCCTTTAACAAAGAAAAGAGACCAACTTTTGTATGTGCATGCGTATTTGTGAGAGAATTCTGTGTATGTGTTTACAATAGTTTGAAATGAGTTTGTGAGTGTGTGCTTGTGCATGTATGCCCTGTCTTGTACCTAGGGAAAATGGGTGGATTAGCCTAAATGGAAATTTTCTGTTCAGCATGGCTCTTGGGTCTCTGGCTATGTACGAGCCCTTATCTAAAGCAGGTTTTAGCGAGAGGATATTCTTTTATTAAGCTCTTATTTCGGTCTCCCTATCATTATTTCGCAAATTCATACGTCAGAACAGGTCTATTCAACCCTCAGCGTCTCAAGGGGCTCAGGGATGACAGCTACACTCAGTGAAATCCTCAGGAGTGAATTATTATTTTACAGAGTATTGTACAGGCTGAGAAGGAGCTTTTTAAAGATGCTCAACAGGGAGTAGTGGTCATGCTTGGAAGTTTAGACCCAAGTTAAATTAGCTTTAATGGAGAGAAGGTTTTGTGCATGTCTCTCTGTGTGTGTGTACACATCTCTTTACATTCTTACTTTCAAACGATCGAAGGTTTAAATTACTTTTTCACTTTTAAATCGGTATGATCCTTAATAAAATTAAGAAAAGACGAACATCAATCATTAGTTACATTTAAAGGCATAATATGTCATTTTTATGGCTTGTGGCTAAACACAACCCAATCTCATAGCAAGTCGTGTTATAGTCCCGAAATATTTGATTAATTTATTCATGTTCATGGACACGATTTTCCACTTTTTTGAGCACAAATGTCTTTTTCGTGTCAGTCAACCCGAATTTCTATAAATAGTTTTTTGTGTTTGTGGCACGACTTTCTTTTTCGCCATTTAATGTATAATTTTCTTATTGTTTTTTCCTATTTTTTTACCATTGTCACTTGGGGTTGGGGTTAGAATCACTCTCTGTTACATTTCAGACATCCTAACCCAAACCCCAACTCTAACCCCAAGCGAAAATAGTTTTAAAATTGGAAGAAAAACATGTAGAAACCAATACATAAAATTACATCCTAACCTAAACCCCAAATCTAACCCCAACCCTAAGCAACAATGATTTTAAAATAGGATAAACAATGAGGAAAACAATACATAAAATGACGAAAAAGAAAGTCGTTCTACGAACACAAAAAAACTATTTATAGAAATTTGTGTTGACTGATACGAAAAAGACGTTCAATGCCACAAAAAAAGCAGAAAATCGTGTCCATGAACACGAATAAATTAATCAAATATTTCGTGACTATAACACAACTTGCAGTGAGAATGTATTGCTAAACAACAATGGTTGAAGCATGATGGCGTTGTTAAAGTGTGCAGAACGATGAGAGCTGTAGTCTTTACTTTTAATGTCGATAGGAATCGATCTGACAGGACTCAAGTGAATGGATAATGTATTGAAATAAAGTTTTATAATTGTTACATTATAATGTAAGCCACAAAGCAACAAAGCGATGCTAGACATTACTACTTTCGCATTCCACGTACTGTACTTCTGCATGCAAACAACTACATGTACTACTGTGCAGACCGATCAGCTGTAATGATGCCATATGCCGATAAATTTATGCAGTGTCACATGAAGTCAAGCACATAGTTTCTATGGCAGCAAAAGCATATATTTCTGTATATAATGCTTTTTTGGTTAAGAAACAATCATCATTTGGTTTCTCAGGTAAATATATTTGGTTTCAGGGCTGTTTAGACATTTTTATAGACACAAAACAGTAGTCAATCGTTATCACGCAACCCTTGACAGAGCTGAAAAATATTGCATTATTTCATCACCGCTTTGCGCATCTAGGTTCGGAAAGCTGTTTTCAACCATAAGTAACTTCCTAAAGCTGTGTTTCTTGTTTTAAACTGGGTTTAAATTTATATTAATAGAATTTGATTTACAATTGCAGTTTGATTCAACAAGGTGCTAAAAGCATTCTTTAGAAATGTTGGCCCATATTGATAGGATAGCATCTTGCAGTTGAAGGAGATTTGTGGGATTCACATCCAGGGCACGAAGCTCCCGTTCCACCACATCCCAAAGATGCTCTATTGGGTTGAGATCTGGTGACTGTGGGGGCCATTTTAGTACAGTGAAGTCATTGTCATGTTCAAGAAACCAATTTGAAATGATTTGAGCTTTGTGACATGGTGCATTATCCTGCTGGAAGTAGCCATCAGAGGATGGTTACATGGTGGTCATAAAGGAATGGACATGGTCAGAAACAATGCTCAGGTAGGCTGTGGCATTTAAATGATACCCAATTGGCACTAAAAGGCCTAAAGTGTGCCAAGAAAACATTCCCCACACCATTGCACCACCACCAACCTGCACAGTGGTAACAAGGCATGACGGATCCATGTTCTCATTCCGTTTATGCCAAATTCTGACTCTACCATCTGAATGTCTCAACAGAAATCGAGACTCATCAGACCAGGCAACATTTTTCCAGTCTTCAACTGTCCAATTTTGGTGAGCTTATGCAAACTCTAGCCTCTTTTTCCTATTTGTAGTGGAGATGAGTGGTACCCGGTGGGGTCTTCTGCTGTAGTAGCCCATCCGCCTCCAGGTTCTGCGTGTTGTGGCTTCACAAATGCTTTGCTGCATCCCTTGGTTTTAACGAGTGGTTATTTCAGTCAAAGTTGCTCTTTTATCAGCTTGAATCAGTTGGCCCATTCTCCTCTGACCTCTAGCATCAACAGGAATGCTGCATACTGGATGTTTTTTTTCCTTTTCACACCATTCTTTGTAAACCCTAGAAATGGTTGTGCGTAAAAATCCCAGTACTGAGCAGATTGTGAAATACTCAGACTGGCCCGTCTGTTACGAACAACCATGCCATGCTCAAAATTACTTAAATCACCTTTCTTACCCATTCTGGCATTCAGTTTGGAGTTCAGGAGATTGTCTTGACCAGGACCACACCCCTAAATGAATTGAAGCAACTGCCATGTGATTGGTTGATTAGATAATTGCAGTAATGACAAAATATGTTTGCAGTTACATATAAACAAGGTTGTAGTCATGTTTGTTTACCAAAACATGTGTAACACAAAAATCTAGCTTGTTTTGTTGTCTTACTTTTGACCCACCTGTGTGTTACTTTCGTCACAGCTGATAGAGTCGAAAGTAACAATGCACTATTTAGGTTCAAAGTGAAATGGAAGTCATTTTACATTTGTTTGAAATTCGGCCTGGTTTAATAGACCACACTTGTGATTTATTGACCACAGCAAAAATATATCTCTGTCCAAAACATTACCTTTTAAAAAAGTTTTTCTGTAATGGTACTTTCGCCTCTGCTTTCCCCTACACATTTGCTATCTACATAAATGACATTCCAGGCAGGCTAAAGATATTGATGATATTGCTTCAACACCCAAATAAATCCATAGATGTCAGGGCAAGGCTTAGAAGTGTTTTTAGCTACTTGTGCCAGTAGTAACAACCAGAGTACTGTACTTAAACAGTGTGTACAGAATATTAATTAATCAGTACCAGTAAATTAAGGTAACAAGTATCACAAACAGATCTTAAACTGTAATTATTTGCACATGTTTTCAAATTTAAGGCATGTTGGTTAACGTTGATAATTAGAGCTAGATGCCTAATAACTAATCTTGTTCTTTTAAGCTCTGGTGTTTACTGGAGCTAATGGTAGGGCTTTTATGTGGATCCTTTTTGGAGCTAATAAATTCTGCAATAAGGGCACGATTTTCTGCATGGCTACCAGAGTTACCGTGGCTGTTGTTGGTTAACGCAAAGTCAGAGCTCTAATGCGTCAGGATGCTGAGGTTAAACACACTCATCCATTCACCTGTCGTCACCGGTTCTGTTCCGCCTTGACGATCAGCGGCACAGATAATTAGCCAGAGCACGGCACCGAGCTTGCGCTAAATTAATTCTCTAAACAAACAATGGCAAAGCAGGCACCACCTCCCACAGGGAGGAAGAAATATTATTCTTGAAAGCTGAGTGTGTGTGTTTGTGTTACAAAAGTGAGAAAACATTGTGTACTTTGATGTATAGTTATTCAAAATTATCTTTATTTAGCACACACACGCGCACGCACGCACGCACGCACGCACACACACACACACACACACACAAAGAAACAAACTATGCTTCTTATTAGCCACCTTTGATACAGCAGAACACAAAGCAAAATGGTTAATACCAGAAAACAGATTAACTCGAGTTAAATCCTCATGTCTGAAATGATTATAATGCAAACAGTAGAGAATGTCTAAAGCTTTTTGCTCTGTGGATCAAGTGCAGGCAAGTGTTTGGGTCTATGAACACACATTTAAATTTCACACATAAAGGGGAACCCTGTCCATGTGTACCATTATTTCACCATCTAGGTTAGCTAAAGACTCCAATATAGTTTGGCTATGAGTAACCCAGATCTAGCCAAAGAAAACTTGAATTTGGTTACATGTTGTATTGCCAAAACAACTTATGATATTCCTTTGAATAGCACTAAAAGCTTGTAATCATCTGGGATATATTTATATTGTCATATGGTCATTTTTAGACCAAATATAGCAATTATAAAGCACCTACAGTATGAAGAACCATCCAGGGGTGATATAGCACCAGATATGGTTCTTTATAGCACAATATGGTTCTACACATGTGCAACATAGGTGCTCACTTAAAATGGTTTCCCTATGATTACAAGCCAGTGAACCACTTTTAGTGCTATTTAGTACCGTTTGTTGTTAGAGTGTATGCTTTAACATCTATTATGTTTTCACTGACAGCATAAAAAATTCAATGTTTTAGCCTTAACGTCTGGGTTGTGTTTGGACGGTTATTAGATGTCTTTTAAAGTACATCCATCGTATGATTCACGATTTTACATTTCCTTTGGTGTGTATTAGTACATGTTAACAATATGCTAAAGGTACCCCAAAGTAAACGATGACCCGAGTTATCGTCTCCAATGTAAATTTCTTTTTTTGCACTACAACAAACACACAGATTGTAGGCAACAGTTTACTTCCTGGGATTGGTGATGTAGACAATAGTGTTGTAGTCAAGACCACCTAAACCGAGACCAAGTCATGACCAAGACCAAGACAGGTCGAGACCGAGACAAGACCAAGACTTTAAATGGTCGAGACTGAGTCAAGACCAAGACCAAGACAGGCCGAGACCAAGTCAAGACCAAGACCATTGCAAATCTCTGCATTAAAACACTTATGATAAAATGTGGAATATGCATATGATTAGGCACTTCTTGTCTTTGTGTGTGCATGCGTGCCTGCGTGTGTGTGCCACCAGAGAAGTTGATAAAATAATCAAAGGCATTGCAGATATGTGGGAATTTATCTTTGTCTATAAGCAAATAAAAGTGAACAAACCCTAAGAGCTTAAATCAACTTAACCATTTAGTCTGAACTGTCTTTCCATGGCTTGCCATCCACTTACCACAATGCAGGTGTTTTTAGTAATAAAATTAGAAAAACTGTCATTGGGTGAAACTTAAACAATGCTTAAAAATGCCAACATCATATGCCAAACCTGAATAAACTGCATACCTGTACAATTAATGATAAAAAATACATTTGTGATGTGCACTGTACTTTTGTCTTGTTTTTAGTAAAATTATCTAAAAATTCTTAAATTTAAGGTATAGTGGAGGATTTTCACGAATTTTAGAAATGAACCGCCTTCTCCACTTTAAAAAAAAAATGCAATTGCGCAACACTCCTGATTGACAACTAGGAGGAACAATAGTCTTGATGATCCACCCGGAAAAAGAAAATCCTCCGCAATACCTTTTAGATGCTTTTTCTTGATGAGCAAAACTACCCAAGAAAATAAGTCTTGTTTTTAGACCAAAAATATGAAATTTAAGTGATTTTGTGAATAAAACAAGCAAAAATCTGCCAATGGGGTAAGAAAAAAATCTTGAACCTTTTTCTTAAACACTAAATTCAATAAAACTTTGCTTACCCCATTGGCAGATTTTTTGCTTGTTTTATGCACAATTTGATATTTTTGCTCTAAAAACTAGACTTATTTTCTTGGGTCGTTTTGTTCATCAAGAAAAAGCATCTTAATTTAAGAATTTTTTGATATTTTTATTGAAAACAAGACAAAAATACCAAGAATTCCAAGACTAGACCAAGACCTTTAAAAAGTGGTCTTGAGACCGGTCTTGAGACCGAGACCGGTCTCGAGAACTACAACAATAGTAGACAAGACCGACATTATCACAATTCCTCGCGCTTCGGACTCACAGCCTGTAGGTTAACTCCTGTTAACATTGCATTGTGAGAGATTAGCTGGCCAATCAGAGACACTTTTCAGATCGGTGAGCTTTGTACAAAATCAGTGCGTTGTAGGAAGAGACTAAAATCCGAAGCGACAAAAATGTACAGTATGTGGAAAATATTGTTTTTTTTAACCATAAACCAAGCGAACACGTATTAGCAAATACACAAAATAACATTGTTTTTTTAGCAAATATGTTCCCTTTAAACACACAGCTCAATTGGTAAAGCATTATATTGTGTTCACTGATAGCTTGCACTGTAAATTGCTTGTGATTAAATCGTCTGCAAAAATTTGTAAATGTGTATGTTTATAAAAGGGCACCAAATTCATTACTTTATTTCGTTAATGGGGAAGGGGTAATGAAAGGGTGGTTAAAACTAAATTGTCAGATCTACAAGTAACCTGGTCCAGTGTCATTCTCACAAAGATGGGAATTCAAGGGTGTCGGCTTATTACCAGGCGCAAGACAGATACCATGAGACATGTCCCTGTGTCTTTCGGGAAAATGAAAGGTTTTGGGTAATTCATTTCTTCACTTGTTTTGTAGATATTGGAATATCGCTAATTTGGTCTCCCATATGATGTTTCGGTTCAATTTACCCCAAATGTTTTTATATTTGACCCAACAATGTGTTAAAACAAACCCAGCATTTTGGCTTGAAACAACCCAGCATGCAGAAGTTTAAATTACAAACCAAATGGTTGGGTTTGACCTTTTGTGACTCAACGCTGGGTTGAAAATAGTTTTTTGTAGCCTCTTGTAAAAATAAGCCACTTGTAAGTGAAACTAATCTGCAAATTTGAGAGATTGGATGACCTGTTTGTAGTGGAGTTGATGAATTGGACATTTGACCTGAGAAGTCCCTATTTGTCTTATTTCAAAGCGATAGGTGTGTCGAGGTCAGAAGAAAAGCATTTGACGTAATGCATCCATGATCCATAGTGCCCAGTCCAGGGCTCAAAATTAACTTTTTTATTTGGTAGCACTGGTGCTCCCAACTTTAAAGAGTTAGGAGCACCAGCAAAAATGTAGGCGCATCCATCCAAAAATTAAAAGGCACCAAAACTACAATGTATATGTTAATAGATTTATTTTATTAAAAATAAAACGCCACCATGGCCAGCATTTAAAATTTGGTCTTCTATTTTTTTTATTTTATTTTTTTGCTGCATAGATTCCAAAATTAATACCCAAATGTTGTTGAAATAGTATAGCAATAATAATTTAACAATTACAGGTAAAATGATTAAGATTACAATAGAAAATCTAGCAAACACGTAAAACACTTATTAATTGGGACATTACAAAAGTGACCTTAATACAGAAGGCTAATATATATATATAATATTGATAACTGCATTACCAGGATGCTATTACTACTAAATAGGCAATGTTTTAAAAAATACTATAAAAACATACCATCAGCATTGTCGTGTTCCACATCAACATGGACCACAAGAATGTTTGTTGGATGTCCATTCACCAGCGCATGCGCACATACACTATCAAACACTCTTTGACAGACAGGTCGGTGTCTCTTTCAATAATGAACACATTTGTCATGACACTACTTGTGTTTTTGGCACTTTCGCCATGTTTAAGCAAGGTCTGGCGCTTAAAATGTTTTGATTCCGCCACCAACGCCGTTTATAGGATTTACAGTAAACACAGTAAATTACATCGAGCCATTCTCATAGCGGAGACACTCGAAATCTTTAAGCCACTCTCTCTGAAAGGTTTAACGTCAAGTCGTATCTTCCGGTGGTGGAGTCGCATTTGAATCTGGATCGTCGTCATTAATTACATTGCTAACATTGGCTGTAGTCGGCTCGTTCTCGTCATGCTCCCGGTTCGTCTTTCACATTTTCGCGCTTCACGTTCCAACGTAGCACGGCAACAAGGAATGACTGATGCTCATATTAGCCAATCTGCGGTCTTCATTGAACGCAAGAACTTAATGGTGAAATTTGATTGGTTATGTAACGTTGGAGAGAACACTGAACCTGGGACAGCAGCACGCAGCATCACAATCTAAATCAAGTCGCACCACACAACAAAATGGACAGTCGCACAAATGCTCCCAAATATATTTTAAGGTCGCACAGATTAAATTTCGGTCGCATATGCGACCAAAATAGTCGCAATTTCGAGCCCTGCCAGTCTGTGTGATCTGTTGCTTTAATTGGTCAGGTCTTGGCTAAGCAGCAACATTATTTCTGAGCTTACCTCATCAATAGATTTTTTCATCCCTGGTAGCACAAACATATTCTAGGATGACAAAGGCAAGATTAATAGACTCAGATTTTAAAAGAGTGGAGCATTTTTGGAGGACAAGTATTGACCACCAGAGAGTCCTAACCTTAACCTTATTGAAAGTCATTGGGATGCATTGAGTTTGATGGATTAATTCGACTCTCTAATCGTCAATACAAGATGTTGGCCATAAAATTGCATTTCCGGACAGAAAAAATTGCTGTGACATTGAATATGTGTAAGACTGTATCTGACTGTAAGCTATAGTTAATAAAAAACGTTTTTACGTTTGATTTCCATTGATGTCACAGCTGTTAGATTAGTATCCAAAGGCTGAGTGTACTCGTAACTCTTTAGCTTTGCCCACCGTACGCCTTTAAGTGTTCGAGTTTTTCCGGCAAAAACCAAAATGCACGTTCTGTCTCAATAATCTGAAAACATGAAAGACTTTTGGACATATGAAGGATGAAATACTGCTCTATAGGTAACAAAAATTAAAATCAGACTGGCAAAAATGTTTTGTGTTTTGTGAGCTTTAAAAAAGCTTGCCTCTTGTGCATTTATGCAGCAACAGCTTTATAAAATGCTGATTTTTCCAGCACAACGCCTGTTAGCCTTTTCCGAATTGTGTACTGAATCTCTGAGTTTGGGCCAGTCTGTGTTTGCATGAAGTCAGATGAAGCAGGCGGTGCTGGTTCGTTCTAAATGTTCTAATATCCATATTTTACACGATCCATAAAATGCCGCGAAAAAACACGTTGCTAGTAACAAGTCACAAATATGCTAAAGACTTAAGACGGGTGAGACGCGGCAATACATCCAATCAGAGAAACTGGTCTATTTTAATGAGAAAACATATATCAACTATATTTTCCTCATTTGATTACATTAAAAGTCATGAAACATTCAGGGGCGGTTTCCCGGACCAGGATTAGCTTAATCCTGGACTAAGCCTTAGTTTAATTAGGAAATATAACTAGTTTTAAAGGGATAGTTCGGCCAAAAACGATATTAAACCCATGATTTACTCACCCCCAAGCTGTCCGAGTTGCATATGTCCATCGTTTTTCAGACAAACACATTTTCGGATATTTTAGAAAATATTTTAGATCTTTCTGTTGATTAAATGTAATGTTACGGGGTCCAGCAATAGTCCACGACCTTCAAGTCCAAAAAAGTGCGTCCATCCTTCACAAATTAAATCCAAACGGCTCCAGGATGATAAACAAAGGTCTTCTGTGGGTAATCCGTGCGGTGTTGTTGTAGAAATATCCATATTTAAAATGTTATTAACGTTATAAACTACCTTCCGGTAGCGCCGCCATCTTAGAGTGATGCGCATTCAGGATGAGAGCTTACGCAGCGTACAGAGTTTCTCTGCTGCTGCTCTGTGCCCCCGCCCTCCGAATTTGTCATACGTCACTAAGAAAAGTGCGTACACTACGCTAATACTCTCTCCTGAGTCTAAGATGGCGGCGAAACCGGAAGGTAGTTTATAACGTTAATAACATTTTAAATATGGATATTTCTACAACAACACCGCACGGATTACCCACAGAAGACCTTTGTTTATCATCCTGGAGCCGTTTGGATTTAATTTGTGAAGGATGGACGCACTTTTTTTGGACTTGAAGGTCGTGGACTATTGCTGGACCCCGTAACATTACATTTAATCAACTGAAAGATATAAAATATTTTCTAAAATATCCGAAAATGTGTTTGTCTGAAAAACGATGGACATATGCAACTCGGACAGCTTGGGGGTGAGTAAATCATGGGTTTAATATCGTTTTTGGCCGAACTATCCCTTTAACAAACATGCCTTACTAAAAACATTACCTGTGTGCATTTTGATGTAAAACAAAGGGCACTGATGTATTTTAAGATATGTCAGTGTAAGTTTCTTTCAGTTTGGAGAGCTCTTAAAAGTGTTTAAGTCTAGGACTAGTCTAATCCCTGTCCGGGAAACCGCCCCTCAATGTTTAATTTATTTTAATTATTCTTGATATACACTAGTCAACATTCGAAGTGGATCAAAACCATTCAAAAAAGTTGACATAAAACCAATCCCTAATACCCATTCTTGTCTCTGGACAACTTTGATAAACTTTTTTGATCCACTTCAAATGTTGACTAGTATATATTAAATTAATAAAAAACTTTGTAGGGGGGCACAACAACCTGTTTGGGGGGCACTGCCCGCGAATGCCCCCCCTTGACGCCGGCCCTGCCTGAAGAGGATCTTTGCTTTCAATATCCTAATAATAATTGTTAACATCCCTATTTAGCAATGTCTGTGGTAAATAATACATTTCTAGAAATTGTTCACAACCCATGATAATATTGATAATCGTGGTGATTTTGGTCACTATAACAGTGATGCAAAATTTTCTTGATAACAAGCCGTTCAATTATTCCTTACATAACTTTTAAATTATTCCTCTACCTTTTTTTCTGTTCAAGGCATTACCTTTTCTAGGTGAGTGCCTGCAGTGCCTAAACAACTTCTCTGGGGATTTAGACTCTTTCAGAAGTATTCAAAATGTTTTTGCAATTTTATTGCATATTCCAGCCGTAACTGGAAAGCAAAAACACCTTAAATGTTTTTGTTTGAAGTTTGCTCCCCTAAAGTCTTTATTATTAAAGTATTCCTCCTAAAAATAGTTTTTAACCTCTCTCTCTCTCTCTCTCTCTCTCTCTCTCTCTCTCTCTCTCTCTCTCTCTCTCTCTCTCTCTCTCTCTCTCTCTCTCTCTCTCTCTCTCTCTCTCTCTCTCTCTCTATTTACAAAAAGTTTGTTTCTGAAATGTTTTTGGCTGATTCACAAACTCACTCTGAAGTTAAGTGATGTCATAAATGCCGTGTTCTGCGTCTCCCTACAAATTTTCTGCAGATTACACAGAAGGGCAGATTGAATCAGTCTATTACATGCTTTTTAATAAGTATAACATCCATATGAATCTGAAATTGCACATTAAAAAATTGGAATGAGAGAGTAGTGTGAAGTAAGGGCAAGGTTATCTTTAATGAAATGAAGGGAATCAAAGATGAAAAGAGAGAGAGAATGTGATGCATAGAAGTGTGACATCTAGATTTCTAATCATTTTAAAGACTGCTGTAAAAAAGTGCGGGTGGAAAATACCCACTATTTAAAAATAAACCTGCGTTTGCAAGGAGGTTGGAGTGACAGTCAAGTCTGTCTCTCAATGTAATGGCAGTTTATAAAACATTTTCAAGCATGAAATATTTAAACCTGACTCAATTTACCTTGCCATTGATTTTCAAGACTGTTCTCCCCTCTGGGTTTGAGGTTCGGGCTTCCAGGCAGTTGCAATCGTAAATTGTAAAAAGCTACGCATTTTACCATCTTCATACATCTAGGCTTTCCTCTATTGACAAGCTGCCAAACATGGCCGCCAAGACTGATGCAGTGTCACCTTGTAGGCAAATCACCTGCACCACAGATGTCATTCCTGTTAAATGGGATTATTTTCGGAGCGCACGTGTGTGCGAGTGTGTGTTCAGTAGGATGTCATACAGCATTTATAATGTTTCCAAATGAAACTATCCTTCTGCCGAAAATCTATAGTCTGTTCATGCTGAAGGAGACTTGTTAAAACAGAGGCAAGTTCTTATTGTGCTCATTTCAAATTGCTCCATTTGTAACACTCTTCCTCTTCGCTGTAAATGTGGGCAAAAGACAGGTTGTCATAACATGTCAAATTCACATCATTTGAGTTGGAATCTGCCTGCTGATGCATTGCTCAATTTAACCGTCTGTGTTTGGTCGAACCCTAAAGGTCGAAACAAAACATAATACAGCAATCAGAATATTAAATAGAAGAAAAATCCTAATAATTGCACGCTATTGTGTTTGTGTCAACGCATGATCTACATTTTCATTTTGAAAATGCTCTCACTAGTTGAACAAAATTATGTGCACCCCTACAATAGCTAGCATACAGTAGGATGCCCTGTAAAAACCCTGCCTTACAGAAACCACAAGGGGAAGAGCATTTAAATTATAACAGGTAGATTTACATGCAAGGTAAACACAATATGCAGTAGTAAACTAAAAGTATCTCTGGCATGCAGACTATGTTCTTTATTCATGGTATAATTATGTTACCAACAACAGCTATGGTGGATAGAAGAATTGGATGTTGAAAAGGAGATTTCATGTCCTTCATGGAGAGATTCAAGGGTCTCCTGAGCATGCAAGTCGTATTATCATGGCTTATGGTATTTTACATATTTGCAAAGCTATTCCACTGCTTGGTGTTGTTGACAGCTACAGTGACCATAATGATAATGACAAGAATAGAGCATACAATGCATGACAAAAAACGTTATTGTCTTTACCTACATAGGTATAAGATTAACACTCAAACTCACTATACAGAAAACAACACAACCAGCACATTAAAAATATTGAATTTCTTAAAACCTATTTAAAAAACCAATTGCAGTTGAAATTGCCAAATTGTATAGCTGCTTCTCTTATCAGCCAGGGGAAGTAAAACAGGTTGACTGCATTTCCCAATTTTCTGGCACACTTAATTTTAACAAATGCACGTACAATATGTAGATGTTTTTTTAGGATGAATTTGGAGTAACCTTAATTCTAATTTAAGCTTTTTCCCCTGTACGCATTCAGTGTCTTGTTTTGGTTCATGTTTGTGCAAACCCTGTCTTGTCAAGCAGGATGCTTATCTGGGGGATAAGGGAAGACATCCTGTCTTGATTTGGAATCAGAAGGAAATGATGTGTGAGATGGCATTGATCCAGCATCATTTACGCTACATTCACATGTGGCAAAAACAGTATAAACAGAAGGAATGTGTCGTGTACAGTACATTAGAGGGATCTAAAAAGCAGCCTATGTGAATTTTAAAGTATATTCAAAATTTTTAATATATAAAGTACACTGTCAGATGGTCAAAATGGTCCCAGCTGGGGCAGTACCCTTTCTAATGGCGCTTTTCCATTGCATAGTACCCCACGGTTTAGTTTAGTTTGGGTCGGGTCTGCTCACCTCACTTTGGCGTGGTTAGCTTTTCCATTGAGTTTAGTATCACTTCGGAGTGGGAGGGATTATAGGCGTGTCGTTATATTTGCGCTGCCTGCTGTGACATCATACACGTGAGAGCGTTGTTGTACATTCCCATACATTCATTTATTTCTCAGTCAGCCACAAAATTAAAATTGGCCACCACAAATAGATGTTTGCACATCGCGTTTATAACTACCTCTGTCTCACATGACAGTTTCTGTTCAAACACCCGACCCGTGGCGTCAGTCGACTGCGCTCCGCTGAGCCTCATTCAAGTTGCATTTAAGCATATATAATGCGGACGTGCACGTCGCGAATGTGCCGCCACAAACTGCAAGTCTGGAAAAAACTGTTATGGTGTCCCGGATTCTCAACTTGCGGATGTTTTTCATCGCTAAAAGGGTGTTTGGAAACTTATAGCAGAACACAGATAACAACATGTTTGCTTGAGACAGCGCAAGCTAGCAGTAAGCTAAAGCTAATATTTACATTATAGCGATGACGTGACGATTCTCTCAGACCAATCAGTGATCTACAGTGTTTTCGCGTCACGTTTGGTATCAGCTCGGGTCGCTTGGAACCCCAACCGAGGTGGTACGAAAAAAAGTATCGGGTACTACGTACTGCACCTAATGGAAAAGCTCCCAAAAGTAAGCTGACCCGACCCAAACTAAACTAAACCGTGGGGTACTATGCAATGGAAAAGCGCCATAAAATACACATTTACAGTTAAAAATATTACCTTTTACAGTAGTATTGGTACCAAAGAGGGCATACCTCAAAGGTATTGGTACCAAATATATACATATCTGTATACTTAAATGGTACATGTTAGGACCTTTTAAAGCAGACATATCATAAAAATCTGACTTTTTCCAAGTTTAAGTGCTATAACTGGGTCCCCAGTGCATGTATTAACCTTAAAAATGTGAAAAAGATCAACCCAGTAACTTAGTTTTGGTAAACCATTCTCTGCAAGCATGTAAAAAAATAAGTAATTGAAATTTGGCTCCCCTTGTGATGTCAGATAGGGAATATAGCGGCTCTTAATCTGCACTATCCAACCATGGCACTGCCATTTAGTGCAGAGATCAGCTCATTTGCATTTAAAAGGACACACCCAAAAAATGGCAAATTTTTTGACCAATATTTTCAGTCAGTGTAATGTAAAAAGTAATTAATTAAAAAAATTCAAGAGTAAAAAAAGTGAAAAAAAAAATATACTGTAACACATGAAATGTTATTTTATTGTTAAATAATGTGAAAAAAAAATTGCTTGTGTTTATAAATATAAATATTGTGCAAGTACTGATAGTTTGAGCGATTGCATTTTTTTTATATTTTATATATATTTTTGATTCAACAGTGTTGACTATTTTTCCAACACAGCTATCATTTTTTATGTGTGAGTTTGTGTTGATTGATTCTAAAATAATCCAAATCAATGGCTTTTGAAAGGAAACATATATTTTTTACCATGAAAGAGCCGTAAAAGTAGGCTACAAGATGATAGCCTGGGGTTTCCACATGCTGCCTTGCGCGCAAATTTATTCACGCTGCAAGTTTAGCATGGAAACCACGGATCAATTTTTCCCCTAAAATAGGGAACCAATCACAGAACGGGGAGGGGGCAGCAAGACGATGATGATGTCTATGCGTCACAACAAAGCAGTTTTGTTAATCCAACACGGCAGCAGACGCGAAGTTCCTTTTCGATGCAGCCTTATATAGTGTTCTAAGTAGTTTTGAACGCAAGTTGATTTAAAAAAGAGTGACTTTTGGCGTTAAACTATTTCATATTCAAGAAGGTTGTTTGGATATGGGAAGACATGTTCGTCACGGAGTTTTATAGGACCAACCTGCTAGGCATCGTCGTCGACGAAGTCCATTTAACTTATAATTGGTAAGTGGTATTTATTAATATCATATTGTCATTATGCCTGTTGCCTACCTACTGTGGCTATCACAGTGCCACTAAGTTGTGTTGCTTTTCAATATCAATATACAGCTACCAGTTAAGTTGCATAGCTTTTAGCTATGTGCACAAACATAAAATTTGTTGACCCTTGAATTTATGTCGCTCTACATACATCATCTGGTATAATTGAAATGATTGGCTGAGATACGTACAGATGCATTCGTAGCGCCCAATAAACGGCTCTGGGCATTCGTAAACTTTCAACCCAGCACTGGGTCAAAAAGAGACGAACCCAGCCAGATTGTCCCTTTCTGATCCAATGCTGGGTTGAAAACAGAATAGCAATACACTCTCAGAAAAAAAGTTTACAAGAAGGCACAAAAGTTGTGTGTACGTGTGTGTACATGAAACATAAAAAGATCAACAAACATTTACATTAATTCTTTTTTGGATTGTTGGATGATGAAGGTAACAAAATAAAAAAAAATCCTTTCTATTACAGTATCTCATTCCCAGCAGTGAACCTGAATAGCATGATTCATTTGAGATAATGTCAAAACGGGCCAAAACAATAACCGTTATTGCCACTCATACCCATTGTCCTGTCAGTTTCTCTTTCCTTCAATCCCTATTTTTATTTCTGCACACATCTCTTCATACGGAAGATGAAAGGACAGAGATGTGAGATAGGAGGGGCGGCACGCGATTAACGAGGTAGGCAGATGCCATTAAGTCATCAGACTTGAAACAGATTGAATCGGTTAGAATAACAGATCTCAACTGCTGAGTGGTCTGCATTACAATTCTCTCGGCCTTCTCTCTCTCATGTCCTTTATTTTTCCACTTAATCATTCACTACTCATTCACGTTCAAAGCTCGCTCTCGTGGTCTTTATTTATCCCACTCTCAGCTGCCCATTTACTAGTGCTTCGGGCTCTCAGTTTGCTCTTATCTTTCACCGATGACAGAATTGCACAAATCTTCCTCAAGTGGGTCTCGCGAGCTGTACGTCTGTGTGTGTGTGTGTGTGTTTGTCTGCGGGACACAGCGTGCCGTGTTTGTGTGGAGCTTTTCAAGGCCTCTTTACAGCAGACACTAGAGTGATGCTCCATCTTTTCCCATCTCCCCTAATGTTGGTCCACGGTCCCATTGCATCTCCCGAACGCTTGACCTTCTGTCTATTTATGCCATTGACAAAGCATTATGGGAAACGACAGTGAAGAGAGTGATTTATATTTTATATTAACACAGTTCAGTCAAAAACAAATATTCTGAAAGGATCAAACATGAGGGTGAGTGAAACGACCGGCTATTCCTTTTAGTTTATTGTTACATCGCTATAAAGTTTCTCTCTTTCCGTGAAAGCGATTACACAGCAGATTTTTTTGTTATTATAGAGAACAGAAGAATTTGAGAGAAGCAATAATATAGCTTTCGGCGGCAAACACGCACACATACGGTACACGACCAAAGACTGAAGAGGCAGGTCAGTTAAATTGGTTGGCAGGCACAATCTCTTAACAGATGCAGTCTATTAATGTGGACTGTATTCACAAGAGAGAGAGAGAAAGAGCGAGAAAGAGAGAGAGGGGGCATTTGGAGAATGAAAGACAAAAAAGTCAACTTAATAATCACACAGCGGGAAACAACAAAGGAAATTGCACCCTAACTTCACACATACACACGCAACTAGGTCTTACACACAACACACTTCATCTCATAATTTCTGAGTGTGTGAAAGGGGATGTGCGTGTGTTCTTGGCAGGCAGGATTTAATGAAGGTCTTTCTCACCATGAATGTAAATCACTTCTTTGATGTTGCTAAATTCAACAGGGTTCAGATCACACAGCAGAATGATGGTGACATGCAGTTTTAACTTTATTGAAGTACAGTGTCAGTCCCTCTCATGTCCAACAACACGCTCTGAGGCGACCCTTAATCTTACAAACTACCACTGCCAATCAAACCAGATAGACTTAGAGATGCTAAAACTTATCCCTCAGAAACCTGCAATGCATTGACTTCTGTCAGAAAAAACTGTAAATCAGCAGCTGAAAAAAGCTTTCTTTTTTTAGATAAAACAAACAATTTCAATCAATGTTTTTTTGTTTTGTTTCTGAACATGGTAATTCATGCGTTATTACAATGACTAGGGAGAACCAGGGCGAAAGAACACAGGACTAAAGTAACAAAGCGATTTTCTCCGAAACTATGACAGTATCTTGACAGAGCTGATAGATATCGCATTTTTTCGTCATCGTTTCGCAAGTGTAGAAAGCCTATTCCTAAAGCGGTAATTTTTCCTTATACATGTTGTGTTTCTTGTTTCATGTGTTACAGGGCTGTCAATCTACAGGTTATTTAGTGCTGTAACACATCCTGATGTTTGCCTTCTTTAAGTTTTTCAAAATAAAAGTAAATCGTGTTTAAATGTCAGTAGTTCCTGTCGGAACAAAAGTAACACTTACTTTTTGTCCTGCTGCTAATACTGTTGCATTATGTTGAACATGTATATTATTCTAATTTGATTTAATTTAATTTTCATAGTGTTTATACTGTTGAAAAAAATGTGTCGGGTTGCTTTTAAAACATTTGATGAAACTGAAATTTAAAATGAAAATGTAATTTAATTATTCTTTGCAAAAATAAATGACAAAATATGTTTGCAGTTACATAGAAGCTCATAGTCATGTATATATACTAAAATATACAATTATAACACAAAAATCTATCTTGTTCTGTTGTGTTACTTTCGTCCCAGCTGACAGGGTCAAAAGTAACAATGCGCTACTTATGTTCAAAGTGAAAACTGAAGTCGTTTAACATTTGTTTAAAATTCCACCTGATATTGATAGACCACACTTGTGAGTTATTGACCACAGCAAAAATATATCTCTGTCTAAAACATTATATTTTAAAATTAAGTTTTTCCTTTCACACCTGCTCTCCCCTAGTACTGTAAATGTATGTACTGTATGTTATTCTGCAGACAGATTTAAAATGCAGTAGTTAGTTGGTGAGTATATTTATAAATCAGACTGACTGCCCGAAAATAGTCCCTGCTATTGAAAGTTTCTAAGGGGACTATTTTTCGGCTGCTGCGTAATATCATTGCGCCTCATGCAGCCATGTTAAGGCAGCAAAGTCCTTGATTATTACACCAGAATGAAAGTAGTCCTAGCCATATCTGCCTAAAATCACTACTTTTAATTTTCTGTCCGTCTTAGTACACAATGTAACTACAGAAGAGTCAAGTCTTAAATAGAAAAAAATATCTAAATAATAATCTAAAGTTATTTTTGAGTGCAATGCTTATGGTTTAATCAGATTCAATGGATTGTGCTACGCTATGGTAAAATTGTGTAGTCCTATTTTTTGTGAAAGTCCTATTTTCACCCATGAGTAATATCATAATATAAATCTTATAAAATAAACAGATTCTATATTTAATCTGCATAAAAATGCATGGCAAATCCAAACACCAAACTTTTTTCTGAAATATTTGCATACTGTATAACAACAACAACAACAACAACCACATTTACTTAGTTTTCCTGAGACAATCTGTAATTAAAGATATTTTTGATGCAAACTGAATGACTGCAATAATGGTCTAATAAATTACATAAATATTAAAGGTATTTATTTCTGTTTTAGTGTTGATAAAGTTTGGTCTACGGGGCTAAAAGATCATTGTATGTTCATTGTCGCTCATCCACCTGCTCTCATTTCCAGTGAAAGCACAAAATAAAGCGCAACCAAATACATCAGCGCTACTGATACACAAATGCTGACAATTGATGCAATTTTAATGGGTTTATTAAAAAAGACCTGCCAGTCGAGCAAGAATTGAACTTGTGCCTCGTGCACTAAACCCAAGACTTATTCCATAACAAAAGAGACTTGCCCTTAGAGGCTGAAATCTTAAACTGGCCGCTGATACCCAAATTTCCTGTTACACATTTTTAGACAATGGTCACAGTCCACTGAGAGTGATAGCACTAAATATGCATTAAGTAGGTATCAGGAGTAAACACACACCTTTGTATTCTTATAGTGGCACAGCCAGATAAGCAGGCAATGTCATTGAAGCATACACAAAGATGAACACAGCTCTGTCCGATTTCGTAACTTTAAGGTTGTATCTTGGGGTAAAATTAAAAAAATGATTCTGTACCAAACCAATATTTTAGACATTCATTAAAAATTAATCATTTTAGAATGTCTAAATGTTTCATTCAATTCACGGATTAGCCAACAGTTTACTTCCTTGGCCTGTTATCATCGACACGGCAGTCATTATCATAATTCTGCCCGCTTACAGCCTTTAAGAAGTCTTCACTCACCTAAAGGATTATTAAGAACACCATACTAATACTGTGTTTGACCCCCTTTTGCCTTCAAAACTGCCTTAATTCTACATGGCATTTATTCAACAAGGTGCTGAAAGCATTCTTTAGAAATGTTGGCCCATATTGATAGAATAGCATCTTGCAGTTGATGGAGATTTGTGGGATGCACATCCAAGGCACAAAGCTCCCGTTCCACCACATCCCAATGATGCTCTATTGGGTTGAGATCTGGTGACTGTGGGGGCCATTTTAGTACAGTGAACTCATTTGAACCAATTTGAAATGATTCGAGCTTTGTGACATGGTGCATTATCCTGCTGGAAGTAGCCATCAGAGGATGGGTACATGGTGGTCATAAAGGGATGGACATGGTCAGAAACAATGCTGAGGTATGCCGTGGCATTTAAACGATGACCAATTGGCAATAAGGGGCCTAAAGTGTGCCAAGAAAACCACACCCTTACACCACCACCAACAACCTGCAGAGTGGTAACAAGGCATGATGGATCCATGTTTCTATTATAGTTTAGATTATTATTATTATTTGTTGTTTATTATCTATGTTTATTTATTATTATGGATTATTGCATTTTACCGTAAATATTTATTTGGTTTCTTTAATTAGATACCATTTCCCTTCAAAACAATGTTTAGATTAATTATAGCAGCAATCGGTATGAACCATTTATCAATTTGCTAAACCAACTTTTACCAATATACAAAAAACTTTTACCAACTTGTACAAAATACGTTTTCCTTCTTTATAAATGTATGTTTAGCCATTTAAATTTGATTTCTCATTTGAATTTTAAATATATTATATTATGTATTTAATATAAAATAAACAAAGACGAACCCAATAAATAAATATAGCCTACATTGAAAACATTACATTATCTTCATTGCAGGAGTGCAATTTGCTGGTTGTCCTGTAGGTGACCTTGTAACTCTGTTGTCTTACGATGCACTTATGAATGAACGATTACTCTAGACCACTCGTAGATCTACGATGATTTTCAAGTGCAACTTAAGTTACGAAGCTTTTGGGAAACAGCCCGTAATTCTAAGATGATTCGTACGATCGTTTTTACGATCTACTTAGCCTTACGATGCTTTTGGGAAACCCGGCCCAGGACCACACCCCGAAATGCATTGAAGCAACTGCCATGTGATTGGTTGATTAGATAATTGCATTTAATTGAGAATTTAAACAGGTGTTCCTAGGTGAGTGTATGTTTCAAATTTAAAGAATTAACTACCAACTATTTAAGCCATGACTCAATCACGAGTTTTGTGCAGTGTAGCGCTTGTTATTTGTCGTTTCTACAATCAAAAATGCGGACGGTTTTATGTTTTAGTGTCCTAACCTTAACAATCTGTTATGTTTTGCTGGCAAAGTTGATCCGTCAGCTTGGTCATCTGCATTTTCTGGATCAGATTCGTTTCCTATTGATAAGGTAGTAAAGATGATATTAACTCGATGACAGAGGTATTCAGGCCAATCACAACGTACTTTTTATCTGGGCAAAAATTACAAAATCAATGCGTTTCAGGGAGGTAGGGCATATAGGAGCAACAATAAGTTAAGTAAGGTATGTTAAAATAAGTTTGTTTTTGTCTCTTAGTTGTTGTTCCCTGAATCCCCTGCAATTATAAATGTTGAAAGAACAAGAACATTAACTAAATAAAATACCTCCAATGTGCTCATCTGAAAGATGATGGGCATTTGTATCTCAGATTGCTTGAGAGTGAGTAAATCATGGGGTAATTTTGATATTTGGCTGAAGTATCCCTTTAATGAGATGTCAATAGCTGTTTATTAAATGTATTCAGTCATGACTACAATGCAACAACTTTAATTACATTCAGTGGTGTCTTTGAAGTCAATTCATGTGTGCGTTTTATCCTTACTGTATCTCTCTTTCAGTTTGTGAATAGGACACTATTTTAGCCTTCTGTTCATATGAGACTGATTCTCATGTTTTTGTTCCATTTCACTGTCTAATGGTATTCATAATTCTCTTTCATTTATTTAGCTGATATGAAAGCTGCTCTCGTCTCAAGGACACCCCTTCACAGATAGATATATTTATTTAATAATTCCACATTTCATCTTCTCTCTAAGGAGGGTCTCCCCTACTTGGCTTGATTATTTTTGATTAGACCTTTTCTTTATCCTCTAAAACCTGAATTTTGGCTAAGTGGTGTCTCTCTGTTCAGTCAAGGGAATGTTCTGTTTTTTTTCTCGAAATTTTCAGTTTCTCTCTCTGCCTCAACACCAGGTTGTGGTTGAAGAAAACATCTGAGTACTCGGAGTACACGGCTTGCATGCCACACGCTCTACCCAACAACCTGGCCCAGAACATTCTGCATTTTCAGATTCTTCAAATACAGCCGAATCAATCTTACTGCCTTTATCTTTATCACTGTGTAGTGAATAAATACTAATGCATGCATGATAGAAAATTAATGATTAAATTTAGTAACTCGGTTGGAAGTGGAATGGTTTGTTCAAGTGGGTTTGTCACAGAGCTCAGATGCTGGTGTCACAGGTAGGGGTGGACCCAGATGTTAATAAGGTCACGCCCCTTTCTCTACCTCGAGGAGGTTCCCAAAGCCACCCCAATGACCAGACACACAAGGTAAGCATAATATTAAAATGTACTTTATTTAATTTACTTAAAATAGTCGATAGGGGAGGGGAGAGGGGGGACTTAAAATAACGGCCTCTTCAGGCTCTCGTTCTTCACAGGCTGGGTTTCCACACAATTCCTTCTCGTGTCGCTCATCCTCTCTCTTTCTTCACAGGCAGCGGCTGGGACACAAGACACAGTTAGTTCAACTTGGCTTTCTCACCTCTTCGCTGCATACAGCCTACGGTAAGTATGAGGTTTGTTCGGTTCGTTTCCTCTGGCTTTCACTTTCTCTCTTTTTCTCTCCACAGACAGCAGCTGGGACACAAGACACAGTTAATTCCACTTGGCTCTCTCACCTCTTCGCTGCATACAGCCTACGGTAAGTATGGGGTTTGTTCGGTTCGTTTTCTCTGGCGTTCACTTTCTCTCTTTCTCTCTCCACAGACAGCAGCTGGATGCGGTGCCCTCCTGTTCGAATGTAGATCACAGACCTGGGGTTATTTAGTTGCATAAGGTAAGCACGGCGGACTTACGATACTTGCAGTTGGGTCAGGTGGGATATGCAGTTTTCCATGTAACGTCGGGGGCGGACCCTCTCGACGAGCGTGTTGGTCACAGAGGGGTGTACTCGTCGCACCGTCACACCAAGGCCGAGCGCTGCCCTCTCACGTCACCGTTAGGCGATCTTCCACCGGACAGGGGCGCCCTTTTGTAGGGACCTTGGGACGGGCGAGATTTCCTACACCACGTTCTCTGCAACAGTAAGTATTTCGTAGAATCAAAATATCCACAATAGCAATCCCTAGTTGTACTCACGTATCCACTAGTTTCCCAGCTCTTCGCCGCCGCTCTTCGCGACCCCCAAATGTCTCAACAGGACTCGTTTCAGGGCACCACTCCGTCACTCGTAGCTAGAAGCACACGTACAGTATAATAGTGTTCCACCAGGGCCGACAGCCTCTTCGTTCTCCCAGACAAAGTGTATGAAGGCGGGGGTTTGTCTGACAAGACACACACAGCAATACACAGCAGAATACACAGCACCCCGCTATAGTGAAAGTTTCCACAGCACAAAGACTCACCCACCACAATCGTGTACACACAAAGGACGCCAGTCTTCGCCCACTTTGCCCGAGTCCGATCGGCGATGGATCTCGCGGCCTTAGTGGTGGTCTCGTCACTGTGGCTGGCTTCGACCAAAGAATCTCCTCGGCTCACCCACCACGCTTCCCTAGGGGTAGGGCCGCTCTCCTTTTCCCGGAGGGGTTTACTAGAAGCAATACGGTTACTCACTCATCAATTTAAAGTGTTCCTCTCTCTCCTTTTTCTCCGTTCCCTTCGACCAGCAACATCAATACTGCAACAGTACGTCTCTTCCAAACACTTCTATAACTTCTCCACAGTTAGTACTCACACAACTCTGTTTCTTCTCCTCTTAATGTGTCTTCAATTATGTTGTTTACGTTTGTCTTTCAACCTTTAAGGTTTGCACTTACTTCTAAAGTCTGTTTCAACTTGAGAGAGAGAATCCGACCGCCGCCAGTAGCGCGTCGAGTGAACCTACACAATGCCAACAATCACAACGCCCAACAGTCACAAAAAGCACATCCGCTCCAAAAGCACTTTTCGGGGTGCTCCTTTAAAGATCCACAGCTGCCTTCCTTTCGCCTCCTGTGGCTCCGTCTTCTTTCCGCACGCTTTCTAGCGCAGCCCGGATCAACAGAGCCTTCGGCTCTTCAAAAGGTGCGTGTCTTTACTCTGCTTTGGCAAAGGAGCTTTCCCCGTGTCGAACGCTTCTCGTGTCTGACGTGCCTTTTTGTTCATGTTTCTGCAGAGCCTTTTATGTGGTTCATCCTTCCATGGCCTCCAATCACCATCCGCTTCTTAAATATTTAACACCTGTGGCTCGTAAGCCCTGGTTGCGTTGCCCTGGAAACCAGGAAGTGAGCTAGTGCGTCGTCGAATATGGCCTGGGCGAAAACCATCTTCGAGCGGAACCGAGTTCCGCCAATTTCGGTTCCGCTCTATAAAAGTCACCCTGTGACACTGGTCAAATATTTATTTCACACTCACACTGACAATGAGTCCAGTGTCACCTCACAATATTGTGAAAGCCTGCAACAATGAACACATCCCTCTTGTTTTTTTTAACTATGCACACAAACATCCCACTTCACTATTGGTCTAGCTGCCAAAAGAATATGAACAAACATTTAAAGAGTTTTTTTTTAAATCAAAACATGTTTATTATTACGTTTTGTTAATATTGTGTTTTATTATGCTACTTAGATGTATTGTTTTAGTTATGAAGGCTTAAATCAAAGGAAACCTACTGCAGTTTGATTAATATTAATTGGAACGCACTATTCCAATTTTCTTGATCTTGTCATGGAACCAAACTCTTTATTTGTTCTCTGTGTATTCAATGCATATCCTACTGCACTTTTCCACTACTATGCACTACGTTGCTCAAAAGACCATACATTTCCTTGCTGGTTACTTGTGTTTTATAGTCTAGCTGGTGCCCAGCATAGCCATGTTGTTTACCAGCAAAATATGTGGGTCATTCAGTATGGTTTTTACTTTTATGTTTTTATAGGAAAGTTTACACAGGAGAGCATGGAAGGAGAAACAGAGGGCATGGGATCAGGACGTGACCCAGGCCGGACTCAAACACAGGTACACGTGACCCAACAGTCCTTATGTGGCAGTAGCATGTGCACAGTTCACTACACAACACCTTTGCATCCGTATCCTGATCTTTTTAACAGGGTAAAATGATTGAACTATAGTATATTTTTAGTAGTGTATGTATTGCTTTCTCTTGTGGGCAATCATTTAAATTCAACTTAAATTTAGTTTCTAAGTCAACCAAATAAAAGCATGCTAAGATATTATGTAAAAATGTACTTGGGCACTTCTTAAATATAATTAATTATTTATGTACCCCCTTTATTCTACCCCATGTTCCAAATATGTATCATGCTGGTTATTCTCTAGAGTACAAAAGTTTTGAGGGCCCTTATCACAATGTTCAAAAGGAGTTTTTCTTGGTCTGGCATGCTTAAAACCCTGGAGAACCCACGGGGTCAAATTTGGGCAATGTTATTTGCTGCAGCCCAAAATCTTGGGTTCTCCAGGGTTAACATAACATTTGTAACAGATTCGTGTTAATGGTGGTATTTTGATAATGTTGTTATGCTACTAAAACTTAAATAAAATAAAATAAATGCTAAGGAATACATTGTTGTGCTATAAATGTGTTTCTAGAGCAACCCTAATTAGCGCCAAAATAAAATCTGTATGAGATGCAGTAGTTGCAAAATACATTCATTATTATGTTCACATTCATTTTGCATTAACACATTAGTCTAAATCATCAATAGTTAATTGTATACATTTTTTAAACAGAGATATTACAAAACTATTTAACTACACTTTAAATGACGTTGTAGTGGTGCTCTCTGAAAATTCAGTGTTTACACCTTTTATGAGAATGTGAACACTTTTACAAGTTGGAATCATGAATTATTATATATTTTTTGTAATATTGTAATTATATTTAAGTGCAAAACAATTCTTCCAGTTTTGTATTAAAGCAATAGGAGCATACCTTATGGAGTGCCATATATTGCCAGATATTTTGGTCGAATTATTTACTACCATTCTCATTTGTTTTGTCACATACAGTACTATAGTATTACAATTGATTGAGAAAATGATTTTCACTTATTTTATTTTTAAATTTAGACTTTCATTAGAGCTTTGTTGGTGTGTGTGACAGTGTGAAAAATTGCTTTTCTCATCTCATTGTTGGTTCTTACAGCATGAAATGTGTTCAGTTAATTAAATCACATCCAAATTCAATATAATCTCTGACTTTAATCGAGTCTCCTTCAGATCAATGTGTTTACTAGACTAAATGAATTAAATGAAATTTAAATCATTGCATGTACATTATACTTTTTACTGAAGCAACCATTACTTTTGAGGATAACACAGCGATTGTCATATACTAAATGTCCCTGCCTTTCAAATAATGCCTCTAGATGTGAATGATTTGTACACACACTCTTTAAACAGAATACGATACTGTATGATTGACATGACATTTATTGTGGATATCAAAACAGCTGATGCCACTGACTGCAGGTCAGGTTTTACACACGGATACAAGCAGGTCAGAAGAATAACAATAGAGTTTGCTGTATGTCACACTACCGTTGGCCGGTCCTCTCAAATTCAATTTGATTATCAAAAATAAATGTTTATTTGAAAAAGGAAAAATTGCAGATTGTGTAAGGTTAGGTTTTACGGTTTGAGGATAGATGATACATTTGACTATAAAGTAGTGTGTGTGTGCGCGCGTGTGTGTGTGAGGGTGCGTGTGTGTGTGTGTGTGTATGTGTGTGTATGTGTGTGTGTGTGTCAGTCAACAGAGGGCAGTGTTTCCTCTGTAGGTGTGTAGGTCTGAGAATTTTTCAATCAGATCCAATATACTGCTACCTCTTTAAGAATAATCAAATAGATTATGTTTTTGTTCCTCCCAGAGTCTAAACGTCTAAAACCTCTCTCTCTCTCGCTCTCACTCTCCTGCTCATTTATTAAAGGCATATGATGAGGTCAGCCTGTTTTCTTAAGGGCATGAGTGCTTATTGATTGAAATATTACTCCCTTCATTTCTTGTGCGTGTGTTGTGTTATATTGCTTTAGCATCTCAAAACTCCAGTAACTGAGCACAAATCTGCACTAATAGAGTTTTATAAAGCCTATAGCCTTTATTACACTTTCTTCACCCAATATAATGTCAGAGAAAAGTTACAGAAGGTGTCACTGGGGCGGTACATTTTTTAACTGAAGGGTGCATATACATAATGGTACCTCAAAGGTACATAAAGTATCTGTAACTAAATGGTACATATTAAGACCTTTTTCAAGGGCACCGTCCCAGTGACAGCTTTTGTACCTTTTCTGACAGTGTATGCATACAGTAAATGTGACCCTGCCTGTGAAATCCAGGCTTAAGTCTAATAATCTAATTGAGATTAAGACCATCAAAGATATTAACATTATCAAGATTCTATTTTTACAAAATGGTCTTTACATTATGTAGGATGATTTTATGTAGAAAACTGTAAATCACAAATGGCCTTTGTGACATGAAGTGGCTTTATGAAGTCCCCTATCTTAGTTATGGAAATAATAAAATCAAAAGTATAAATTTACATTCCAGTTTTATGTTTACATGGTCTGAGGTTAAAGGCATATGAAACACTATTTTACCACAATTTACTCTTGGGACTATTTGAGTGGGGAGAAGAATACAGGGTAACACTTTACTTGTAGGGGTGTGTACAGTATAAGACTGTACACACGCATAAACATGAATGCGATGATTTTATGCACATTTATGCACATCATAAATATTTTTATTGACCTCAACTACAGTGGTACAGATTGAACTTTCATTAAAATGTTAATAAGTGTTAATACTACTTCAAATAAATTTAAATACCTCAACAAAATGCAACAGACACGTCAAAAGATTATACCTACACTGTTAGATGTCGCTGTAGATTTAGCAGCACTGTACTGTAAAAATCCACAGTACTATACTGTATGTGTACATTACAGTACAGTACTGCAGTTCATAATGCATTCTGGGTAAATTTGTTTGAGCGGGAAAATTTTACAGTATATTTTGGTCTTGATGTAACCTTGCTGTAGCCATTGCTGTAATGTGCCAGGTGTACTTGCAATAATCAGTGAAAGTGCGCCAACGTCAAATCACACAGACAGAGGGAGAGCACAACTCTTGGCTGCAGCTGAAGGAGGACGATTGATTTCTGTCAGTTCGGTAAGTTTGAAATATTTCTGTTTCATGAAAACTTAATTTTTAGTTTAAGAATGTTGTCAATAGTTTGTCACAATATTGTTTTAAACGTGCAATGAGAGAGAAAAACGGTCGCCAACAAAGTTTCAATCTCCCTCAGAAAGTAAGCTAACGTAAACGTTACACACAGATGTCTACCGCTGCTTTAACTCCCTTTACACCTTTTTAAATGAATATAGGGTTGTTTTAACTAAATTATGACGGTTTGGTGAGTTTATATTGTGTTGAAAGTGTGGTGACAATGAAACTATTTTTAACGAAATGGACAAAGACAACCCGCCAGCGCGGTCTTGCGGTCCCAGCATAACGGTCGTTGACGGCGTTTCATCCGTTCAGTTAGCGTCAGAGAAAAGTATTAAGTTCGACTGTTTGGTAAGGCTGACTCGTGGTTGTAAACAGATAGGACTTGACACGCCGTACACAGCATACTGTAGTACCGAACTCCTCCACAGAAGTGAAAACAAGAAACCTCATATTTAACTGGATACATGCATCGAACTCATCGCAGCTTTAACTTCGACCAAATATAATTCAGACCTGGGCTCATCTTAATATCAGATGAACGAAAGGGATTGCCGCGCTTATTGTTGTTGTTATTATATTACGGTAACTTATATCAGCAAAAGCAGAGAATATCTTCTCTTAAGCGTTTTACACGCCCAGTAAGTTGTCCAGTACATTTTTATGGCATATTGTTTCCACCACTTCAGATGCATTACACGCTGTATATATAAGTTTCCAAAACACATCAAATCAATGCACGAAAAGAGAATGGGCTCCGCATTTACGTACCTTTGTCTTCTCGTCTCTGTCATCTGATCCTTCATCTCTTGATGTAAAAATAGTCCATTATAACATCGTGTAGAAAACTGGCATCACCAGGATTGCTCAGATTTAGGCGATCATGTTTATCTTTAAAGTGAGCAGCTAGCTACTAACTTGTTAAAAAACTTTGCGTGAAATAGTGTTACACCGCAGCCGTCCGGGTAAAACATTAAAGGGACAGTCTTTTTACCTTGTCACTATAAATCGCTATTTTCTGCACTAAACGAGACATTTTCAGAGATTTTCTGTAGACAAGATGTTATAGAATAATAATTTAAAAAAGACTTATTTAGATATTTATATATAATATATAATATAACAACTAATATATATATATATATATATATATATATATATATATATTTGTTTTACAACTGACTTAACACTTACAGTAATGTTTTATTTGTTAGCATAGCATGATATTAGATTTAAACACTTAATACATTTTTAAATCAATCACTTTGTCTCTGCACAATGAACATTATCAAATATTATTAATGTTGTAAAATATATTGTTCATTGTTAGTTCATATTAGCTAAGGCATTACCAAATGTTAAGGAATAAACTCTTATAGTAAAGTGTTACTAAATTTTCTTTTACCATTTCCTTCACAATGTCTACTTATTTCTATGGCTAACAGATTTTGTAACATTTGTCTTTTTTACAGTCTTACCATTGCTTGTAAGCTGGATTGGGTAAGATGGATCATCTTTAAAGGCACCAGGCAAGTACATGATGTACAGTTACAAGTCATGTATTTTTTCGACTGCAATATTAAATGCTTTCACGTCACATGTAAAAGTACACAGGAATGTGCTGATCACTTTTTATTTGTAGTTTACATGAGTGTCATTGCACTTTTCAGGAGTTAAGGCAGATGTGGAGGCACAATGGGTGACACCAGACACACACCAAGCACATTGTTCGGTAAGTTTGCACTTTACCACTACAGCTTCTTTAAATACCCATGTATACACTCATTCACAATTCCCACACACAACACTGTAACACGACCATACACAACATGTACACAATTGTCTTAGTTTGCCATGTAGAAATATACAAACAGAAATATTCAGACTTTGGTTATAAGAAATTTAATTTAATAATTGTATTTATTTAGCAGAGGTGTCCCTGGACTTTATTGACAAAAGATTTTGTTTTCAGAATAAAAAGTTGTGTCCAAATCAGTAACAATTGTACTTTCTGTTCAGGACATTCAATCATGACATGATCCATGTGGATGCTGTCCATTGAGGAAAGAGTTTGTTCAGCGGTAAGTGAATCTTCTGTATTTTTATGTAATTAGGTGTGGAACAGTAGAATAAGAGCAAAAGGTTTCAGAATAGGGGTAAATTCAAGGCTGAGTTAAATTTTTTAAGAATCTTTTTCTATCTTATATTTGTTGACTTAATGTTTATGATATTTCTAACAGGTTTCTGGATAGAATTAATTCCAAAGATGGGAAAAAGTGCACATCCAGACAAGGAGCAAGCAAAAAGACAAGGAACTTGGTGCAGAGAAAAGCTGTGGCCATTGACCCCCATGTGAACAGCTTCATGCAGTCCCTGATTGAGTTCGAATGGACGACTTCAAAGTAAAGGCCACTGTGGTCTGTCTGCCAGTTTAATGCATTTATTTTTAGTGTTAAATGAAATTCAAGTAGAATATTTAAAACTATGGGCCAGTGTTCTTTTTACCACAGTGAAATGTTACCTTTTAGTCGATGATGGACTTTAAACTGAAAACTTCAAACTATGGAACAGTGTTCTATTTGCCAGAGTTAAATATGTTACAGCAGGGGTCTCCAAACTTGTTTATACTTGTTGATTTTATTTTATGTTACTTGATTATATGTTTATTATTGTTTAAAATCTTGTTTTAAATGTTTTGTTTCAATTAAATGTTTTTTTAAATAAAATTTTGATACAAACATTGTTTGGATTGCCTTTTAATTCATTATGTCATGTCAAGGATAGCATTTTTACCATATTAATAACTATAGATTTAAACCTAAATCTCTATCTATTTTATATAATATTATTGTATTAACTGTAATAAGTAATAAATAGTATTTATGGGTCAATATAGACATTACAGTAAATTACTGTAAAAATAGACTACTGTAATAAAATATTGTAAAATTACAGTACAGTACTGCTTTGTAACTATACAGTACTAGTTTGTGTACTGTAATATGGTATTACAGTACAGTACTGTAAACCCAAAATACAGTAACTTACTGGCAACCGTGCTGCCAGTACCGTACTGTAAAAATACAGGGAAATCGTTAACAGTGTAATTTTATGTATGTGCACAATACATAAAAAACTACCATGTTCTTCCTCACACAGAAGGTTGTGCAATTATCTGACATAGAAGAAAAATGAACAAAATATTTAATTAATGTAATGTAATTAACTGTTTTTGCAGCAAAATGTACACGACGCTACATGGTTTACCCCATTATTGTAGTGTTTTCATTTAATTTTAGATGAATTGTTCATCAAATGCAATAAGATTTTATCAATTTTAATTATTATTATTATTATTATTATTATTATTGGATCATTGATTTTATTACTCTAACACCTGGAGAAAACTAAAAAAAACCTTATGAACTGAAGAATATGTATGACGCTGTTATTAAACTATTTAACATAGTATTAACACTTAATGATATTTTAATGACAAATTATATTTGTACCAATGTAGTTGAGGTCAAGAAAAATATTCATGACACTGTTAAAAAACTATTTGACAGAATATTAACACTAAATGACATTTAAATGACATTCAAATTGTATCACTTGTAAAAAGTGGTCAGTTATGTTGTCTTGGTAATGTCAAGTTGTCATGACAAGTTATGATGTATTAGTTTATGTCAGTTGTCATAACAAAGACATTTCAAACAATGTCATCTTTGCATTAAAAATGACATAATTGAACAAATGACAACTATGACATTTATCATAAACGGTTATAAAATCTCCCTTATGTTCATGACAAGTGTCATGTCATGAAGGTGTCATGTCAGTCTTATGAACACCCCTTCAAGGGAAGTGTTACCGAAAAAAGTGCAACAGTTGGGTTGTGGAATATTTTTTTCTATGGAAAGTCAGTAGTGCCACAGATCTGTAGGAAGATATTTTGAAGAATGTTTTCTTTGTATTTAGTAGAACAAAGAAATGTATACAAGTTTACAACAACTTGAGGGTGAGTAAATAAAGACAAAATGTAAAATTTTTCGATGAACTATCCCTTTAAGGACATAAAAGTACAAAGTCTTGTAAATTTTGTTTGATTTGAAGCAAAAATTATTTGAAAATTAAAGTTTTTTTAATGTGATTTACATGACAGCTGGTTGATTTGGTTAATGTCTGAGAACTCTTAAAGAAGCTACAGTAAATCCCTATTTAACAAATAAATTACAGAGATATTTCAGGCACTGCTATACATTGGTTTTGCTCCAGTCAGTTTGTATCCGCTGATCCAGTTCTTGCTTCCCTTGAGCTAATTTTTCACCTGCTCACATTTACGCCACACCTCTTATGAGAAAGTGATGAGCTTAAATCTGGCAAAAGCAATGCAGGCACTTTATAAAATGAATCCATTGGTGTAAAAAAAATTGTGATATACATTTTGCCATTTTTGTTTGAAGTGGTTATTGTGTAATTTTACACTTTTAGTAATTGACAGTGGGTAAAAGTTTATTTTCTCTTCAGTTTTGACAGTTACCTCTTTTTAGAGGTGCTGTTAACCTGGGTTGCCTGCTGGATATCTTTGCAATGACCCTATTTACTGAACATGGTCACTTAGAGGACACACACCACACATACACGCTTACAGAAAAAGGCATTTAGATGACAACAAGCCACCTGAAATTGGTCTGTGGAGAAATACCAGCGCTTTGTGTAGCTTTATGAGAGTGCAAGAAAAAGGCATCGGGAGGACTAAAAGAGGAAAATGTGTTATTTCATTAGTACAGTAAACAGAGAGAGAGAAAGAGAGAGGGCATTGCTAGGGTGTTCAAGGAATATGCCCTTGAAATGAAGGATGTATGGCCTTGAGAGGCACATCTGGTCTGACCTTGTGTGTGTATTGCATTGAACCAGATGTGTCTGATATTTTCAAAAAGACATAAGATAGATGATATTGTGATGTCACTACTCACCAATAATATTTTCTTGCCATTTGATTCTTCAAAAAGACTTTAAAGTGATATGATTAATAGCTTTGTCACATTTACAATTATACATTCTTACTGGTTAAACCATGTTCGTAATTATTGAAATGCCAATAAATCTCTCACTGCGCAATAGATATTATTGTGTTAAAAACTGTTCTGCTTTTACAGAACATTAACACTCCTCTCATCATGCCAGTTAAATATATAATGACTAGGACTAGGTCTTTCTCATGTTTTATCTATTTTTCAATAGTTAAATTTGTTTTATCCTCCTTCAAAGTAGCTAAATATAGAAATCGGTTGAAGTTTTTGAAAACTGTGCTGAAATCAATAGGTTTGGTAGGAAGCTTTGGGGTGTTCTGGCACGTATTGCTCTTGTTCAGATTTCACATACTGTCTTTAATTTAACAAATCCTAAATCCCATGGAGTTTAAGGGAAAGCAGATATGCCTACACTCAGCATGATGTTCCAGTCCGCTGTGACTAAGGTTACTCGCTTTCTGATTTTTTAACAGTCATAACTGCTTTCGATCTTTATAGGCACTGATTAAAATAACATCAAAGTTTTTTAGATCAAATAGATTAGAGCATTAAACGTCAACTTTACCCACACACAAACCTATGTGATGCTCAATTAATGGGCCAATGCATATTACAAGAATAATTTGCATAATACACTCAGTGCCTGTGCTAATATCGGAAGTTTCAGTAGTGATAGAAAAACAGTTTTGCATTCATTCAATGTCTTCCTGAAAGGTGTACAATAAATTTGAATAACTATAATAGCCTCAAATTACTTTCATTGTATAAAAACTAAACTAAAGGAATTTACTGACTGACATGCTAAATGTTTTCATTTTACTTAACATGTTTATTGTTTATTTGGATCCCCATTAGCTTCCACAAAGTGGTTGCTAATCTTCCCGACA
Source organism: Paramisgurnus dabryanus (assembly GCF_030506205.2). Lineage (NCBI taxonomy): Eukaryota > Metazoa > Chordata > Actinopteri > Cypriniformes > Cobitidae > Paramisgurnus > Paramisgurnus dabryanus. Next base: position 41,349,544 of record NC_133340.1, on the reverse strand, counting down.
AATCTGTACAATACAGTTAAATCATTAAAAATAAGTAAATAAGAACTCTAAAATTGCAATCTAATTGGTTTTGGGAACAGTGTGGATAAAACCAAAGAATATTGTGGGATATTTTTGTAAGAGATATGAAAAACGGCATGAATTGTGCAACCTGAGATGAGCCGAGTTATTACTTTATATTACACGTCATACTCACCACTTTTGAAAAAAAGGTAAAAAACAGGTAAATATTCCCCTTTACTCCTACAAAAATGAGAGACACAAGCCATAGAAATGTTTAACATGCCCTTATAAGCAACCATCCAGAACACCATAGCTACTGCATATATTGCTATAAAACACCATGCACAACTCAGCAGTTGCACAGCAACACCCTGGCAATCACCCAGGACTATTTTATTTAGATGATATAAATGTAGTTTTAAACCATTACTGCTCGTTCAAAAGTTACAGAAAACTTTGCAAAGTGTGTGTGTGAAACGGCTTCCTCTAGGCCTGCTGAAATCTGGACCTAATGCAAGTTCTGCTGAATTGAGCACTGAGCACATGAAGAACAAAGAGAGGGCAACATAGCGAAACTAACTGTTAATGTTAAAGTGTGGGCGAAGGGTGGATTTTAAACTAGTGTTCTTTTTCACTTACCATATACTTCATATCTGATATATCACCTCTAATACAATATTATAATGCATACTTAGTGATGTACCATCCATTTTACCTACTGCTAGAATAGTTTTTGCCTTATTTAAGTTAGTACTGTAAATGAGAAAGGTAATAATTGTATGTAAAAGATATTTGAAATGATTCGAGCTTTGTGACATGGAGCATTATCCTGGTGGTCATAAAGGGATGGACATGGTCAGAAACAATGCTCAGGTAGGCTGTGGCATGTAAACGATGCCCAATTGGCACTAAGGGGCCCAAAGGGTGCCAAGAAAACATCCCCCACACCATTACACCACCACCAGCAGCCTGCACAGTGGTAACAAGGCATGATGGATCCATGTTCTCATTCTGTAAACGCCAAATTCTGACTCTACCATTTGACTGTCTCAACAGAAATCGAGACTCTTCAGACCATGCAACATTTTTCCAGTCTTCAACTGTCAAATTTTGGTGAGCTCAAATTGTAGCCTCTTTTTCCTATTTGTAGTGGAGATGAGTGGTACCCGGTGGGGTCTTCTGCTGTTGTAGCCCATCCGCCTCAAGGTTGTGTGTGGTGTGGCTTCACAAATGCTTTGCTGCATATCTCAGTTGTAATGAGTTGTTATTTCAGTCAAAGTTGCTCTTCTATCAGCTTGAATCAGTCGGCCCATTCTCCTCTGACCTCTAGCTTCAACAAGGCATTTTCGCCCACAGGACTGCCGCATACTGGATGTATTTCCCTTTTCACACCATTCTTTGTAAACCCTAGAAATGGTTGTGTGTTGAAAATCCCAGTAACTGAGCAGATTGTGAAACACTCAGACCGGCCTGTCTGGCACCAACAACCATGCCACACTCAAAATTGCTTAAATCACCTTTTTTTTCCCATTCTGACATTCAGTTTGGAGTTCAGGAGATTGTCTTGACCAAGACCACCCCCTTAAATGCATTGAAGCAACTGCCATGTGATTGGTTGATTGCATTAATGAGAAATTGAACAGGTGTTCCTAATAATCCTTTAGGTGGGTGTATATCAATGTGTTATTTGGCACCTTTAAAAAAAATTGCTATACACCCTAATTTTGTTAACAATTATGTGACTGGAGTCATCCGACTCTAACAAATTTACAAGAAACATCTAAGACAAAGTTAAAAATGCATCTTAGTTACATCTCTGTTGCTATGAATGAGAATCTGACCGATAACATTTTCTTCTGCATGTGTAGTTTGTTGGTTTTTGTGCGTGTGTCTAATTTTGTGCTTTAATTCACTTATTAAAAACATTGTGCATCTGAGTGTACAATTAATTTCAAGTAATTATTTTTGTCTCTGGCCTGTGTGTTTGCAAGTGTCTCTAATCTTCCTGATGGTAATGTTTGTTTAGCGCTCAGATTCTTCTTTTCATCTTTTCATAGCATCTGGCCACACGGCCCAGTCGCTATAGCAACACTGGGAGCTGTGGTCCAAACGTGTTAGACATACACAGACATCACACCTCTCTAATCAAATTAATCGGCCCCAAATGTATTTTGAGGGAAAGGGGCCATAAACCACACACCCCTCCCCGATTTTTGAATATTTACCACGAGCCCCCGCAATCGAAAGACATTTCATTTCCATTCTAGAGAGTGTTTAATGTATTGTGGATGTACTTTCAACCTCACATTTTTTCCAACCCAGTTGTTTTTCATTAGGGTCAGTAATAGTTAAAGGGACATTAGCTCTATTGATTTTTTGACTCCATTATGTTATTTAGCTAATCTGGTCAACTGCGTGACTTGTGTCTTGTGCGGTTGTCCATTCGCCGTATCCCCTGATGGCTGGGTAATGTGAGGAGTTAATTATTTCTTCCAGACCTGTCCTAAGATGTATGGTAATTGTATTCTGTTGAGATTTTATGTCAGGCGGTGAGCTGGTCAGCTGTGGAAAGATATGTGCTGGACTCAGCAGCCTGTGATAAGTGTATCAGCAAGACTTCATTGATTGGTAAAGTGTAATGTAATGTCTACATCACCGGTGATCAATGGTCTTATATATCACTTCATCATTAAATTAACAAGTACAGATTGACTCAGAGAGGAAGAGATAATGAAGATGATTATTATGATGTTAATGATGGCGTAGTGGTGATAATGCGATTTTGATGGTGATGATTGCGATGGACAGTGTTTTGAAACTATTAGTAGAGTTGTTCTAGTTCAACTGGCTGTGTTTGATGTCCGATGAATAATTTTACAAAATGTGATGGCAAATCCAGGTGCTCACGATGAGAAGGTCAATAAACTTAATTGCTTTCGCTGTATCAAGGATAATACAGACTGCAGCTGCACAATGATATTATTACTTGAAATCGTAGTTTGCTCTTACGCCTTACTGACCCGTTTCCAGCTTCCAATATAGGGCACATGCGTCGCTCTTTAAAGCAGCTCTCTGGAAGAACAGATTAATCCTCTGTAATTGGTTGTAAAATAAACTGAAATTGGCCTGTGCCTTTGAGAGAGAAAGAACGAGTATATTTGTCACTCACAAGGGACTATTAGTTTACACGCAAGAGCAGTTTAGTGTAATTAAACAATGATTTTCTAGTCTTTTTCTAATGTTCCTTTTGTGTTTCCATTTCAGCCCCACCTATTTCCTTTTTTCTGTAACTACAATTACAACAACAGAAATTGTGCGATTTTCTTTTCAGTCACAGAATTCATTATTCATATCTTTTTAATAATGACCGTCGTTCAAGCACCCCGACATTCTCAGCTCATAAAGCAGTAAGGCAAGCAGAAACAAAAGAAGCTCTGCCTACAGGTTTTAGGCTTTAGTCTTTGTGTCTGTAGACAGAGCAAAATATGAAATTGTCACCCTGTTTGTCCTGATATTCTTTTAAGAACACTTTCTATTGTGGCATAAAGCCAAAAACAGATGTAATGGAGAATAAGGATAAGGCAGTGCAGTCTGCTTCAATAAAACAAAGAGTTATTCTCCCCCGATTTTGTGAGATACATCGAGGCTTATTGTTTTTTTACGGCCCCCTGCGCTAATAAAAAACAAACATACTAATGATAATACACTACATCATCAGAATAAGCCCATGGCAAGGACGAGTGTTGCTATGACACCAGAGATGAGCATGAGGAATGTGCTGATCAAAAAAGTTTGAATGCTAAGAGAACTTTGGGTCGACTCCAAATGCCAATTACAGAAAATGGATATTTTTGACTCCGAGAACTGAACATTGTGTGAATTCTCCAGAGAGCATGACTGTAGCATTAAAGTCAGACTTATGTTTTTTAATCTCTTTTCTATTCTAGATAAAACACCGTAAAACAGCATATTACCGGAGGCATATAATGTACAGATCTGAATAGATGTGGAAATACATTGTATCGTTCATCGTGTATGTGCCACCCGAAACGAAAATATCAATATTTTACGTTTGAACTCGACCTTATGTCATCACTAGAATTCTTTAAATATTTCCTCCTCGTTTGTACATGAAATGAAAAGTAATGTGAAAGCTGTTTGCACAATAAATATAACAGATGAATGTGATTATAAATATGAATCATGGTTAAAGCAGCAGAATACATGACATCAGGGCTTACAGATACTGAATATAGATTCCTACAACCTGCACTACACATACAGTATGGTTTAAGTTCTATAAGGGATTGGTTGAAACAGCATAATTAATTAATTCTTTTGTTGTTTCATTTGAATGGTCTGAAGACCTGTTTTCAACAAAAGCTAACTGAAATAACATAAAACTCTCAGGGCTGGAATGAATATGAATGTTCCTAGCAAGCAACCCTGAGCAATAGACTTCAAAGCTGCCAACTTCAGATCGGATCCAGTGCGGAGCCGCCTCGGAGTCTGTTGCTATTTAGGAATAGCCATCATTTAACCATCTATAACTACAGACCCGATAAAGTCAGGTTATGAGAAAAAAAAACCTTGAATTTGGTTACATGTCATTTTTGCTAAAGTAGCTTGAGAGATGTATGATGTAAGCAAAATCAACAATGATTACACTGTAAAAAAATTCCGTAGAAATTGCAGCTGGGTTGCCGGTAATTTACCGTAGATTTACATTTATGTTATTTACTGGCAAGAGTTTGTTCAAAATTAAATGAACATTAAACATTTACAAGTCTTTGTCTTTACAGAGTAAAACTAAAAAAACAGCATCAAGCAAAACATTCTGGGAAACAAAATCTGAAGCAAAAAACAGAAAAAGGTTGATGATGATTTCTGGTTCCCAGAATGCTTTGCATGAGGCTGTAATTGTATAGTTTTATTCTGTAAAGATAAAGACTTGCTAATATTTAAAATTTATTTAACTTTGAACAAACTCTTGCCAGTAAATAACATAAATGTAAATCTACGGTAAATTACCGGCAAACCAGCTGCAACAACATTGAAATTTCTACGGAATTTTTTTACAGTGTACTTTATTATTTGATTTCTTTTATTTTTGGGCTATAATTAGACAGCTATTAAAGTGCAACTATTTTGTTGCTAAAAACATTGTTGTTTTGTGTATTTGGTACAATGTGCTTGCATGGTTTATGGTTAAAAAACATTATTTTCCACATACCCTACATTTTTGTAGCTCCAGATATACTGCTTTCCTCAAACGCTCAGATTTTGTACAAAGTTCATCGATCTGAAAAGTGTGTGTCCCTGATTGGCCTAATCTGTACATAGTGATTGGCCTGAATACCTCTGACGTCAGCAGAAATGTGACGCTCCTTAACATGTTTGAAAGATTCACTCACAATGCAATGGTGACAGGAGTTAACTTAAAGGCTGTGAGTCAAAGCGGGAGGAATTATGAAAATGTTGGTCTTGTCCACGTCAAGAGGCCCAGAAAGAAAACCATTGCCTACAATCCTTGTGTTTGTTGTAGTCCAAGAAAAGAGATTTACGTTGGAAACGATAACTCGCATCAACGTTTACTTTGGGCTATGTACCATATCGTTAACATGTACTAATACACACTTACACACCAAAGGAAATGTAAAATCGTGAATTGGACAATAGGTGCTCTTTAAAGGTCCAGTGTGGGGTTTTTAGATGCCTCTAGTGGTAAGATTATGAATTGCAACCAACAGCTCACTGCACAGCTCACCCCTTAAAGGCGCTCTAAGGGAATCTGTGTGACGTCACTTCTTGTTGACGTTCGAAGTGTTATCAAACAAAACGGAGCGTTGCTAACTCCTCCCCCTCTCTCTCACTCTTCCCCTTGCCCCTCACTCTCCCTTCCGTGTTCCTCATGTGCATTACCCCCCAAACCCCAATCCCCAAATTCTTCTTTTTGTTTATTGGCTGGAATACGTTTGTAATGTTTCGTGGTTGTAGGCTGCACCACTTTGTTTTTGTTGCCGTTTGTGGAGCCGGGGGTGTCTACAGAGACTGCGTTTTTTATAATGTGTTCAGAGGACAGGCAGCTAGCAGATAGTGAGGAGATGTTTGCTGTATGTGAAATTCGATTTATTTCATCTCATTCATTCATATCATACATGAACGAAAAAAGAAAAGAAACAGGAAGAAGAAAATCTTATAATACCTGTCACTTATGCCTACAAAGTCAAACAAAAAAACAAAACAAAAAAATAAAGAAAGAAACTACATAAATAAGTCAACCCCACTCCTTACCACAACCACCAAAAAAAAAAAAATTTTTTTTTCAATACCACCTATCTTTACATTTAATTATCATCCTCTTAATCATATTAGTCATCTTTTTTTTATAACCTTCCAGAATATTTTTCTAATACAGATTCTTAAATTTACAAACACTTTTGCAGCATTTCAGTTCATAGTCCAAGGTATTCCACAATTTAGCTCCATAAATGGACAAACACCTCTGCTTTTGTGTGGTACGTGCAAAATGAATTTTAAAATAATACTGCCTTATGTGGCCATAATCTTCTGATACCAAAGTAAATTAATTTTGTATATCCACAGGCAAAACTCTCTGCTTAGCTTTCCACATAAAAGTCAAAATCTTCAAATCAACCATGTAACAAAAAATTTTTATGGCCTAAAACGCGTGAATTCGCTCAGAGCGCCTTTAATTTCAAAACGCATGAAGAAGTTATGGTAGCCACTTAGTGATGAAGCACGCTCTGTGGAATGGATTGCCTGTTTACGGCTTTGCCTGTTTACAGCTACATGTAAGGGGGACCCAGGTATATGTAAAATGGCTCATTCTAAGGTAATATAACCAATACAGTTCATTTTGTAAGGTCTTTATATACCACTGATAATATAGTGTCAAAAGATTCTCATGAAAGTTACACATTGGACCTTTAAATGTTCACTTGTTTTAGCCTATACTTCTGGGCTATGTTTGGATGGATGGAGTCTTTTAAAGGCAAAATTGCTTGCCGGGTTATTGCAGTACTCACACCACTGTGGTATTTCAGCACATTTACCTTTTAGTTAAGGTCTGTAGGTGAAGGTTATATAAAAATGAAATTAAAAAGTTACAAACTTCAGTGCCAGGAAATCAGCCAGCAGATGCCACGCCTACTTCACTGTTGTTTTACTTCAAATCTGAAATCCAATTTTCTTCACGGCTAGACATATTTGATTTGAACTAATATAGCTTTGTGTGCATGACTAAAAAGTATTGACTGGGTAGCAGCATGAAGGGTCATTACGGTTAGTTTTATGGATAGTCTTATTTACTGTTCAACCTACGTGTCCAATGAAACACATTAGTGTGACCCCATGGGCAAAGTGTGTCTAACATGCTGGAGCTCTGTGTTAATGTGGCAAAGCAAGTCTCTCATTTCTAATCTATAAGAGAGAAAATGAGGGAAAGGGGTAAGAATCATAGAGAGAATGTGATGGAGAGAGAGAGAGAGAGAGAGAACTGGCATGATTAATACATACAGTATGGAACATAATTAGGACCGAATGATCCCCATGTGTACTGCTTGTTCTCAGAATTCACACATACTACTGTACACACAGAGTGCCACTTCCATCCCCCAATTACATGTCTATTATTAATCCACTGCTTTTGTCTCTAAGAGACAATATGCGATCATTAATTCATCAAGTGCGAAGAAGCAGCAGTATGTATGGCCACAATAAAGCTAATACAATAAAGATAATACTATGCCACTCTAACATAAGAGTAATAATTGAATGGATAGTTCTCCAAATAATGAAAATTACCAGTGGGTTAATAAAGGACTTCTGAGGGTAATCAATGTGAATTTGTGGGAAAAATATCCATATTAAAAACTTTACAAACTATAATAACTAGCTTACAACAATGTCCAATGCGCATTCATCAGACAGATTCAGCTTAGGATGTAGCAATAAAACGAATATGCCCACTAAGCATCACTTTTAGCCATTACTGCACAGTTTTGGTTTTAGCCTCTGCTCTCTTAAATAGTGACAGCGGTGGCAGTGACGATAGCACTTTTTTAAGAGCCCATTTGAAAAAAAACTTTTGTATACTTCAGTATTTATTATAGTTAAATGCAGTACATTAGTAGTATGTTAGTAGGCTAATGTATGCTAGTACGCTGTCTTGTTTACTTAAAAAACAATACCAACACTCTGTGATTCACACTTACATCCTGCTTGGACAGCTTATGCCCTCTGACCAGCCCGGGCCACACCATTCGCCCCTTGGTTATCTGATGTTCTCCGTGCACATCGGTCCAGACTCAGGGCTGCAGAGAGGAAGTGGTACAGATCGAAAGATCCTGCTGACCTCTGTCTCTATCAGTCTCTTCTTGCCTCTTTCTCCACAGATGTCTCCTCTGCTAAGACCCAGTACTATTAGGGCGCACTCACATTATCCAAACCAAACCAAACCATGCCCCAGCGCGATTGTCACCCCTCCCTACTCCCCCAGGTGCACGCACTCACACTGTACTTTTTAACAATCCGATTCCGGGCGCGCTTTCGTCATTAAGATGCGATTGTTTTGAAAAAAGCAGGAAGTAAAGCTCTCTCTTAACACTGGAACCCACTGTAATGATAAGTCTGTGGTTTTTATTCGGAGTCGTTTGGTGCGCGATTACAGACAGCCCTTATTGCTTAGTTGATCTGTCACGTGTGCAGCTCATACATTCACGTAACCCCGCTGCTGGCATCAAAAGGTTTTTACGGAGGCAGATGAAGGTGAGTGGTCACGCAACTGACGTCTTCGCCTTTTGAATCGTGCCCAGGCGCGATTGGGCTCACACCAGAGCCTTCCGCGCCTGAGCCCAAGTGAACTGCGCTCCGGCCCACCTCTGCAACTCTGCCTCGGCGCGATTAACCAATCCGCGCCCAGGCGCCGAACAGAGCGACCACACTAGTCAAACAAACCTCGGGGTTAATCAGCAGCTCCCTCGACTCTCGTGCTCTCTTTAAGACCTTCTCTACTCTTCTCTGTCTGCCCGCCCCACACCTTCATCTGACTTAACGGCTGATGATTTTGCTTCTTTCTTTGTATAGAAAATAAACACTATCAGCAGTCAGTTCTCTGCGCTGACGCCTCTTGCACATGCTCAAACTTCTGATGCATGCTCGCTTCCTTTCCTCTCTCTCCTATTTGAATCAGACGTTTCCAAGGTCTTTGCTTCCAACCACCCAACTACCTGCCCATTAGAGCCCATACCCTCCTTCAGGCCATCTCTTCATCAGTAATTCCTGCTCACCCACATTATCAACTCATCTCTTTCCACTGGTACATACCCTGCAGCTTTTAAAAAGGCCCGGATAAGCCTGCTGCTGAAGAAACCGACACTTAACCCTGCAACGTTAGAAAACTACAGACCCGTATCTCTCCTTCCCTTCATTGCCAAGACTCTTTAGCGTGTGGCTTTTGACCAGCTCTTCTCCTTATTCACACAAAATAACTTCCTGGACAGCAACCAGTCTGGTTTCAAAAGCAGTCACTCCACCGAGACTGCGCTGGTCTCAGTCATTGAAGCCCTAAGGCAGGCAAAGGCGACCTCAAAATCATCTGTACTGATCCTACTGGATCTATATGCCGCTTTTGACACGGTCAATCACCACATCCTCCTTTCAACCCTCAAGGCTATGGGTGTCTCTGGTACGGCGCTGCTATGGTTCAAGTCTTACCTCTCAGGTGGGTCATTTAGGGTATCATAGAGAGGTGAGGTCTCCGAACCCCAACGTCTCAATACCGGAGTACCACAAGGCTCAGTGCTTGGAACACTGCTCTTTTCGATATACCTGACATCCCTGGGTTCTGTCATTTGAAAACATGGCTTTTCGTACCACTGCTATGCAGATGACACACAACTTGTTGTTCCACCCTGAAGATCCCACAGTTTCTGCCCGCATATCAGCATGACTAAGGGACATCTCACTTTGGATGAAGGATCACTTTCTCCAGCTGAACCTTGCAAAAACGGAACTGCTTGGCATATGGGATTCATCACAACTTTTCCATTCAGCTAGGCTCTTCGACCATTACGACTTCCAGGACAGCCAGAAACCTGGGAGTGGTCATTGGTGATCGCTTAGCTTCCTTGTTTCCTACAATATTAGGAAAATTAGACCTTTCCTAAATTAGCATGCTATGCAAGTCCTAGTCCAGGCTCTTGTCCTGTCCCGACTGGACAGGTGCAATGCGTTACTGGCCGGACTCCCAGCCTGCACAACCAAACCCCTACAGATGATTCAGAATGCAGCGGCAAGAGTGGTCTTTAATGAGCCAAAGAGGGCGCATGTCACTCCTGTCTTTGTCAAGTTAAACTGGCTTCCTATAGCGCTCGCATCCAATTCAAAGCTCTGCTCCTGGGCTTTAAAACCACCACTGGGTCAGCACCCCCTTACCTTCACTTGCTTATACAGACAGACAGCTTGTTGTGCCATCTCAAAAATGGAATGTCACTATCGCGTACCTTCTCTGGATCTGTTCCCCCACTCTGCTGGTCGCAAAACCATCTTCTGACTCTGTAGCTGTCTTTAAGAATCAGCTAAAATCCATCTCTTCCGCAAACACTTCACTTACCAATACAGAGCTTAATATCTTGTTCTATTTTTATCTGTACATTTTGTGTGATAAAATAAAAAAATAAAATGCTAAATAACTCTTGGCTTTGTATACTGTGTTAGCCTTGATGCTTTTGATGTGTGTTGATCTAATTGCTTATATTGTTTACCTCATTTGTAAGTTGCTTTGGACAAAAGCGTTTGCAATATGACTAAATGTAAATGTGTAAATTATATTGTAGCAATTACTCCAATTTAGGGCTTTTTACACTGCACTTAACATTTGGGTTATCTTCATTCTAAACCCCGCTTTTAATCCTAGTGATCGTCTCCAACTCATATTGAGGAGCCTCATATGAGATTCATTCATTCACATTCGGAAATCGATTATTTACGTCTGGCAGAGATGACGAGCGGACATCATTACAGCCAAAGTCAGTTGTACAAAACCTTTATTTTTAGTAAACTCCGTGTACACAAACAATGTTCTCAATGCTCGCGTTCACGTGTAGAGATCCAGGTGATACTTCCAGCAAAGTTTCATGTTGTGTCGCGCTTTCTTATGTTGTAAAATAGTGGTAGTTCGGTAGCAGCAGACAGCGGCTGGAAGAACGCATCAGGGATCGAGTAGGCATCACACCCTAACCAAGATATATTTTTTTAAGGTAGCGTTTATTTTCATGACAGTCGAGATGCGACATGTTGTCTTTCGTAGCCCTTTACTCTATCCGTAAGAATCATAGACAGTAAAAGATAAGAAGTCCGTAAATCGTAGCAAGGTAGCCAATGCTTGTCAATAACCTACTGGTACTCGATAGGTCCTCAAGATGGCGGCATGACGTAAAAGGTCACATGACTGAAATCCATCTATACAACCAACTAGCCTACTCACACTTAAACCAGAAATACCATGCTGGAGAACCAGCTTCATATACATAATAAGTATATATAATAGGTTTCATGCTGGTTTATGCTGAATTATTTGCAGGGTATGCATGGAGGGAATTGCTCAAATCATATTACTGATATTAGCATGCATTGAGACAAATCACATCAGCTCATTTGATATACAGTTTATACAGGTACTTCACTTGTAAAAGTGAGAATTATGCTTGGAAGATCACATTCTTGATTAGTCTAAAATTAATAATTGGGAGAAAAGGTGCACCACGCTTTTTTAACTTCAATTCTTTCATCAAGATGCAGTAATGAACTCCCATACTGTAGTGAGTGATGTATGTAGCTTTTAAATTGAAAAACCCTCCTCTTGAAATCTGAACAAAAGTTTGTAATTTTTCGCTAAGGTGTAAACGTCCTTGCATCTCATGTTGTCAACTGTCGAATCGGTGATCAAATCACCCAAAAATATCTTAGTACCAGCAAAAAATGGGATCTTCAATCTCATTTTTAGGTGTTTCCCAAACACGTTAACCTCTAATTGTAAATAATCTGTATGATTAGCTAACTCCAGGTACCAATGAATGTTTTAAAATGTTATCCATTTGAGCAAGGTTAGCCTCTCATCCTACCATAGAGCAACAGAGTTTAAGAAAAGTTTTGTTCTTTTTAACACACTTGCCAACCACAGAGGACAGTTGGTAGGACTGCTGAAGAGAAACAAGAGAATGGAGGATTATATGTGGGTGGTTGCTTGTGGGTGTGTGTGGAGGAGAACTGGTACTGTACCACCTTATCAGAATACAGTCAGAGGTGGTAGGTGGAGGTGCAGGGGGACAGAGGAGAATGGTGAACAGTCTGCAGGTGTCTGAAGTGCTGCTGATCCTGTTCTGGGTAGTAAGTGACCTTGGTAGTAGAAACACTAGAGGAGAAAGAAAAAAAGGAGAGATTTGTACTTGCTCAGGTCAGCCAGGTCTTGTATTGCCTCTCAGCAATCAATGAGTTTGGTCTGATGTTCATGAAAGGTCTCGAAGTGCCAAGGGCTGTAGTACTGTGTAAATACTATGAGTACATAAGATTTGCTTAAGTTTTGAGTCAACCTTAGTTGCATAAGATACTGAGTGCACAGTAACAGCTTAATGGGATAAGCGCTAGGTCACAGACACATAACTATTAATCTGCATAATGACTAATGCTCTATGCAGTTTATATGCGCTGTAAACAAATAAGAAGTGTAAACATTTTATCTTGCTTTCTTAAGCCCTGTGGTTGCCCGCAAGTATGTGTGTGTGTCAGGGAGAGAGCATTTTAAAGGCAATCTGTCTCTGTCCTTGTCTGGGATTTGAGCTGAAGATTAGGAAATATCAAGATGAAGATGTCAAAGACCCTAGGGGCAATACAAGCTCCTTCACCTGCCAATAACACACACTCACACCATCTTAGCATCACCACACACACATACATACTTGCGAAAATGGCTATCCACTGGGGCTTTGAGCGTTGCTTTGCCCTACACAGGCACTCAAGGTGAAGTTGACATAGGAAAAAACTGCAAGATTTCCGAAGTCAAGCACTGACAGAAATGAATACGTAAACCTGTCATACGTCCATTCCTGTCTCTATAACGGATGTTTGTAAGAATGCACACAGTTTGAGCCTGTAAATAACCATTGCTTCTGTACACTTTTTTTCTCAAGAACCTCATATACAGGTACTGTACCTTAAATATTGTATCTCGAGAACAGCATGTCTTAAAGTTTAACACCAGGTATCAGCTTGAAAATGTCTCGGTTAGAAAACAACACCGCAGGGAAAATTCTCCCAATGTAATTTAAATATATGCATACTGTGTATTCTCAGTTGAGGATTGTTGTTTTGCAGGCCAGAGTCATCTGCTTTTGCTCTCTAATGTGAATCCGGATTTCATTTTGATCAGTGCTTCACTTATCACTATTACTAGTGGTTAATACATCAAAGAACATGCATTGTTAAAAAATGATATCATAACAACATATACTTAACTTAAAAAATTAAGTTAAACAATTTCAACTTGAAAAAGTTAAAAAAGAAGGTTAAATTGTCTTGCATAATTACTCTCAAAATTAAGTTTATAATTAAGCTTAACTTTAAGGTGAATTTATTTTAACAGTATGCTGACAATTTTCTCATCTTGTTTATCCATATTTACGGTCCTTATGAATCCCACATTCATACACATTTGAGAATTCCAAAAAGTTGATTAGTTCATTATTGTTAACCAGTGTTGAATAAGTTACTGAAAAAGAGTAATAATTTACTAGTTACTAATTACATCTTCAATTATGTAATTAGAATACTGTACAAATTACTGTCTCCAAAAATTATTTAATTACTTGATTTTTATTTAATGTATTTATTTTGAATGTCAGATTCTTACTATTAACTAACTATTAACTACTTTTGCCTCAATGTAGTCTACTGTGGTCTAATTACTGCTTATTAATACTTAGTAAAGTAGTTGTTAAGTTTAACAACTCTTAAGCGACACCCACCCTATTGAGTTAAATCTACACTCTTGGAACTTTCAAACGATACACAGTTTGTCATGATTAGATAAGCAAGGGCGTAGGTTTGATTCTGGCATTGGTGGGGACATAAATAAAATGGTTGCATTGCAAAAACTGTTTATCACCGTTTACTTGACACAAACAACAGACAACTCAGTATGCACTTTACTCAGTAACATCTGACTCGCCACCCCCGGCCATCCCAAATTTATAATAAACAATTCGTTATGTCCTAGAGCCTAATAAACAGTAACTGTTTAAGTCTTTGTCAAAAAAAAAAAGAAAATCACATTGTAAGATATAACCATATTTACTTTATAACATTGAAGAATATGCAATTAATATTTAATTCTTAATTTAAATTTGCCAAAAAAGTCCCAGTGTTGAAGATGGTATGTATATCATGCTGTTTCCTGAACAACGTTTATTAACGTTTCTGTAGTTCACATTAAATCTTCTTTTCATTAACAGACAGTTAATCAGTGTGAAAAAAAATAATTTTAAGTTTAAAATGCAACCTTACATTATGTCTACATCTGTGCAAGTAATGACCACAGTGCAGTAATGTAAAGTATTCAGCAATCATGACATGAATTCATGTTTTTACCATGTTGGGGATGTTTCAGGGATTAGGGACCCCCTAAATAACCTTGCTACCCCATTTATAAAAGGTTGACAAAAGTTTGCAACTCCTCAGGTTAACATGGGATTGTCGTGTATTGGTGAAAATACTTTCCTTGAATCATTATGTGACACAACTTGTTCCGTATTTTGTGAATGAAACAGTTACAGTGGGTATAATAATACTTTCTTCCTCACTTACCTGTAGCCCGAATAATCAAGCGCGTCTTGTTGAGTGAACTTTGGCGCGTTGTACAAAGTGAAACCATCCTATCACACGTAGCGAGTAAAGACAAGCCCATAAAGTGATGTGAATTAGAGAGGCGGGACTCAAGAAATGCTAATCCAATCATATTAGCAATAAGATTAGAGAGGCGGGACTCAAGAAATGCAAAGCCAATCATATTAGCGATGTGAGTTACGGAGGCGGGCATTGCAGAGAACGAAAGTTGTTAACCGTTTGTGTACCACATAGAGCGTCATTTTTACAGAACGGGATTGCAAAAGATTTCTAGTCTCATTTAAATGATTCCTGAAAAAAAATATAATAAGTAAAAAATTGAAAACACAAGAATAAGAAGGACATTAGTGGTTATATATAAATACAGATTAATTGTTTGGTCGAAATTATTGCTAGGGACAATTCAGTCTTCCCTGAATATTGCTAGGGACATGTCCCTAGCGTCCCACCCTAAATCTACGCCCATGTAGATAAGAATTCACATCCAAAAACTGAAGTAAATGAAGGCGTCCTGCTGGTGGAACAGTGACATTTAGCAGGATATAAATGTTTTGAGGCACACTCTCTTCATAAATGAATCAATTACTCTCACTACATAATTTATTTTATAAAACAATGTTGAAATGTCTATTCTGGAGGCTTTGTCAGGAAATGGCAATGCAAGAACCCAGGCGCAGACAGATGTATACAAAAACACTGAAGACTTTAACAAGAAAAACAACAAAACAAAAACCCACGAGGGGGTAAAACATTACAAACACTAGATAACAAACACTGACTAAACTTGATACTAAAAACAGATTTCACTAAATGACAATAAACTAGACAGGATATATTTCAAAACACGATACTCACAGTAAAAGAGACAAACGCACAAGCACAGAACAAAGAGCACAGGGACATTAAATAGGGAGAACTAATGAGGGACACAGCTGAAATCAATGACAAGTAAGGGAGCGGGTAAAAAGTGACAAGACAAGAGAAAAACGTGGCTAGGTACAAACACTTGATGCCACGTGTTCTCACACAAAACATGATACTGTCAGAACCCTGCCACAAAGACTATAATACAAGACATGATTCTGACAGGATCCTGACAGTACCCCCCCCTTAAGGAGCGACTACCAGACGCTCCTCAGGGGAACACTAAACACGGGACATAACAGACTGACACACAGACAAAACCCAAGAAAACATTACAAATAATAACAACGGTAAACAAGCAATAATGACAAAAGGATTGGGGTGGGATAATAAAAATAACAAACAAGGGAGGGGGGGGGTGGGGGAACAAGAAAGTTCACAGGGGGAGGTCCAGATGGGGTGGGACTGGGCGGGGAAGAAGTCTTTGGTTTTCTTGGTGAAGCAGAGAGAGTCCGGGGAGGTCTTGTGGAGGACTTGTGAAAGGCATGACAGGAAGGGGCAGATTCAGGCTGGGGTTGCGCTGGCTCTGGCTGCGGCGGTTGCGCAGGCTCTGGCTGCGGCGGTTGCGCAGGCTCTGGCTGCGGCGGTTGCGCAGGCTCTGGCTGCGGCGGTTGCGCAGGCTCTGGCTGCGGCGGTTGCGCAGGCTCTGGCTGCGGCGGTTGCGCAGGCTCTGGCTGCGGCGGTTGCGCAGGCTCTGGCTGCGGCTGGGGCGGTTGCGCAGGCTCTGGCTGCGGCGCAGAGACAGGGGTTTCTGCAACTAGCTGAGGAGTCAGTGTGGGCCCAGGAGAAGACGGAGAACAGGAAGCTCCCTTCCTCCTCTTCTTTCTCCTGGGTCGGGGGGCAGAGAGTGCAGAAGGAAGAAGAGGCACTGTGGCAGGCAAAACGGACTCAGATGAGGACCCACCGGATGCCGACTCCCATGAAATCCTCCTCTCTCGCTTTCCCCGGAGAGAGACTGGTGGAGAGGAATTCTCTGGGTTGGGAGAGGTGAGCCTCGGACCGCCCAGGGTCAGAACTCCCATGACTCGACCCTCCGGGACAGAAGGGAGCGGAACAGGCTCAGTGGCTCTGGTCGGGTTCCTCCTGGAATTAACACCGGGTCCATACACGAGTGGATCGTACCAGATTGGACCCGGTTCGCACTCCAGGACGAAACCACGACCTCTCCTCGCTTGACGGCTGTGCATGTCTGCTGGGTTCGGTGTTGGCTTGTGCGTTCTGTCAGGAAATGGCAATGCAAGAACCCAGGCGCAGACAGATGTATACAAAAACACTGAAGACTTTAATTAACAAGAAAAACAACAAAACAAAAACCCACGAGGGGGTAAAACATTACAAACACTAGATAACAAACACTGACTAAACTTGAACAATACTAAAAACAGATTTCACTAAATGACAATAAACTAGACAGGATATATTTCAAAACACGATACTCACAGTAAAAGAGACAAACGCACAAGCACAGAACAAAGAGCACAGGGACATTAAATAGGGAGAACTAATGAGGGACACAGCTGAAATCAATGACAAGTAAGGGAGCGGGTAAAAAGTGACAAGACAAGAGAAACACGTGGCTAGGTACAAACACTTGATGCCACGTGTTCTCACACAAAACATGATACTGTCAGAACCCTGCCACAAAGACTATAATACAAGACATGATTCTGACAGGATCCTGACAGTACCCCCCCCTTAAGGAGCGACTACCAGACGCTCCTCAGGGGAACACTAAACACGGGACATAACAGACTGACACACAGACAAAACCCAAGAAAACATTACAAATAATAACAACGGTAAACAAGCAATAATGACAAAAGGATTGGGGTGGGATAATAAAAATAACAAACAAGGGAGGGGGGGGGTGGGGGAACAAGAAAGTTCACAGGGGGAGGTCCAGATGGGGTGGGACTGGGCGGGGAAGAAGTCTTTGGTTTTCTTGGTGAAGCAGAGAGAGTCCGGGGAGGTCTTGTGGAGGACTTGTGAAAGGCATGACAGGAAGGGGCAGATTCAGGCTGGGGTTGCGCTGGCTCTGGCTGCGGCGGTTGCGCAGGCTCTGGCTGCGGCGGTTGCGCAGGCTCTGGCTGCGGCGGTTGCGCAGGCTCTGGCTGCGGCGGTTGCGCAGGCTCTGGCTGCGGCGGTTGCGCAGGCTCTGGCTGCGGCGGTTGCGCAGGCTCTGGCTGCGGCGGTTGCGCAGGCTCTGGCTGCGGCGGTTGCGCAGGCTCTGGCTGCGGCGGTTGCGCAGGCTCTGGCTGCGGCTGGGGCGGTTGCGCAGGCTCTGGCTGCGGCGCAGAGACAGGGGTTTCTGCAACTAGCTGAGGAGTCAGTGTGGGCCCAGGAGAAGACGGAGAACAGGAAGCTCCCTTCCTCCTCTTCTTTCTCCTGGGTCGGGGGGCAGAGAGTGCAGAAGGAAGAAGAGGCACTGTGGCAGGCAAAACGGACTCAGATGAGGACCCACCGGATGCCGACTCCCATGAAATCCTCCTCTCTCGCTTTCCCCGGAGAGAGACTGGTGGAGAGGAATTCTCTGGGTTGGGAGAGGTGAGCCTCGGACCGCCCAGGGTCAGAACTCCCATGACTCGACCCTCCGGGACAGAAGGGAGCGGAACAGGCTCAGTGGCTCTGGTCGGGTTCCTCCTGGAATTAACACCGGGTCCATACACGAGTGGATCGTACCAGATTGGACCCGGTTCGCACTCCAGGACGAAACCACGACCTCTCCTCGCTTGACGGCTGTGCATGTCTGCTGGGTTCGGTGTTGGCTTGTGCGTTCTGTCAGGAAATGGCAATGCAAGAACCCAGGCGCAGACAGATGTATACAAAAACACTGAAGACTTTAATTAACAAGAAAAACAACAAAACAAAAACCCACGAGGGGGTAAAACATTACAAACACTAGATAACAAACACTGACTAAACTTGAACAATACTAAAAACAGATTTCACTAAATGACAATAAACTAGACAGGATATATTTCAAAACACGATACTCACAGTAAAAGAGACAAACGCACAAGCACAGAACAAAGAGCACAGGGACATTAAATAGGGAGAACTAATGAGGGACACAGCTGAAATCAATGACAAGTAAGGGAGCGGGTAAAAAGTGACAAGACAAGAGAAACACGTGGCTAGGTACAAACACTTGATGCCACGTGTTCTCACACAAAACATGATACTGTCAGAACCCTGCCACAAAGACTATAATACAAGACATGATTCTGACAGGATCCTGACAGGCTTAGACCTTTCCAACGATATATAGTTTGTAGTGATAGATTAAAAATGTACATCAAGTATATTGATGCAAACGTAGGTGTCCCGAATTCAGGACGATGACACTTAACAGTTTAAGTATTGGTAGGAATTGGGAAGAATACGGTTTTGCAGAATCAGGTATTAATATGTGCTTTTTAATAAACAGACAATATTTCAGTAATATTAATGCTAATTACCAACCAGTTAATAGTGAGATTTGGAAACTACACTAGAGTGTTACCAGTATTCCTATTAACCAAAGTATTTAAAGTGAGAAGGATACATACAAAAACATGCATTTTAACAGTAGACTTTAAATGTTGATGTTAAAGGGGACATAATAAAAATTTGACTTTTTCATGTTTAAGTGCTATAATTGGGTCCCCAGTGTTTCTATCAACCTAGAAAATTTTGGTAAACTATTCTCTGCAAGCATGTGAAATATTTGCTAATTAGGCTCCCCTTGTGATGTCAGAAGGGGATAATACTGGCCCTTAATCTGCACTATCCAACCATGCCACTGCCATTTCAACAGGACACACCCAAAAATGGCACATTTCTGCTCACATCTACAAAGTGACAATTTTAACATAGAATAAATTACTTATATGAAATCTTCAGCTAAAACTTTACATATGCACTCTTGGTTCACCAAAGATTTATTTTACATCTTCAAAAAGTCTTGTAAAATGTCCCCATTAAATTCACTATTGTATTTTATGTAAGGAATAATTGACGACGGTCGTTGAATTCTAAGAAAATAATGCACACCGAAGGTAGTAATGGGGCACAACGCGAAGCAGAATTACGTCGCGGGTGTGCATTATTTTCCAATAATTAAGAGGACTGGTTACTGTACCACAAACATTGCTCTGGATCCTTTTTTTAAGACATTTGACAAGTTAGGTGTGCGATTAACTGAAAAATAATCAACACCCACAGATCATTTCTCAACCAATCAACATAAAGCATTCAACAGGCCCATTGTATAAATATAATTGTTCTACTGTACAGTACAGTCCATTCACATTTAGTTAAATTACATCAGAAGTAACTGTAATTATGGGATTACTCTTTTTTTTCCAGTAATTTACATAAATAAAGTAAGTAAATGGCAGTAAACATATTACTTACAGTAGTAACTAGTTACACCCAACACTGTTGTTAACATTGCTAAATATTATCCCTTGAAACTGTCATGTATAAAAGGACACACTGTTAACCAACAGGGTTGATGCATTATTCAGTTCGGTGAGCTTCCAATCTCCGGTTTGGGTACACACGGGATTTTGTGTGTTTGTGTAGCTGAAACCTGAACTTGTTTACCCTCTTCTCCTCCCTCACATCCGAATCGGAATAAAATTGATTATTGTCTTCTTTTTGGTTTATTGATTGTTGGACACAGAAATTGTAGTAAATACACACGACTACAATAACAGAACATGAGCCCGGACCCAAGAGGCTACAGTGAGTAAAGAAGCTCTCTCAGCCGAATGCAGCATTCAGTCTTACAGAATCGAGTGACAAATCTTAACGCAATAAATGCTTTCTTAAGCATTTTACTGTGTTTCCTTTCCATCGCTGCCATTAGTCATGTAAAATTCTTACTACAGAATTCAGTTTTTTTAGTACACTGGCTCCTATATTTTTCTATAAATGTTGATTATACACAGCTGACTGAGAATGCATCCATATTCTCTTTAACTTGCTAAACATTTGGCTTTACTCTACATAGTGTGAATATTGCAGTTGTTCATACCCACGTTTAAAACGCGTCTGCTGCGTTATTGGCAACGCTCATATTGCGACTCGGGACTAATATTAGTTTTATGTCGAGGTTGTGTGCCAGACGCTACATCAAAGTCTAATTCGGTTATGGAAATATACCGCAACTTTGTTGTAACTGGCTGCAATGCATGCGGACAGATACAATGAATGTGGGGTGCAAATGTCTGATTCATGTTAGAGTCGAAGAAGGTCTGCCCGTGTGGTTGCTATGGAGAGGTCAGATTAGTATTATATTGGATAGCATTGCCACAGCCCCGGATCAGTGATACAGTCGATAAATCACATAAACAGCACACAAATGCATATTTAAAGGGTGTATTTTGAAACTGAAAGATACATATGGGTGCTCCGGGGGAATAAGACGCACGGTTGCATATGTATGAGCCTACATTTTCACATACATCTGCATGTGCATGTATTTTCTTTGTACAACAGCTGCACCTTCATCTGCACCTGTATAAGCCCAGGTTTGTAAATTCAGCTGTAGAGATAATGTTATCATGTACACCATATGTCTTAAGACATCAGCAAATTACAGCTGCATGCCTGCCCCATAGTCAGTACCATAACAACAACAGATGGCCAGTCTCTGTTTAAGTGCAGACACACATCTGTGTAATAAAGAATGCAAGAATCTCCCCATGGTTGCCTTAGGAAATGTGGATTAGTTGTGCTCTTTTAGCACAAATAATTAATAAACAACTTTTCTTTTGTGCGAGACATACTGCCCAGATAGCAAAGTTTCTGGCACAAATCTGGCTTACATTGGGCATTTATGGCTAAATTTAGGCTCTCTTTTGTTCACACCTTTGTGTGAAACAGCTTTCGGGGGAGTTGTGGGGTGAGGCTAGCCACCCAAAAGCAAAAGGTAAATTTTTTGGCTGAGTCCTGGCTTGAGTGTGGTCTGCCAGAAAATAGTAAATATCTGGCTGAGTTCTGGCTAAGGTTTGGTTGGCCAAAGAGTAAAAAAAACATCAAAAAGTTTTTGTAAAATGTAAAAAGTCTAAATTAAATGGTTTTGTCATGTCAAAAACCATTGACAATATTTATTTATTAAATAGCAGACACTTTTCAAAACCTATGTATAAAAATTTTGCTATCTAGGTGTAAGGGGCAGATCACACAGTTGTAAATGTCCTAAAGGTAGATGAAGTCCAAAGTAGGGTGGAAAACGGATAAATATAATTCAAATAGCACCATGTGGTCTTTGCAAAACCGAATGTCTGATTGTTAACAAAGGTGCATTCGATTTTGCGCAATATTTAAAGGTGCCAAAGAATGCATTGATTTAAATTGGAAAAAAATTGTCTAATATCTACATAGAAGGTATATGGCTTTATTAAGTACAAAAAATATCCAGAGATGGTTCTACATGTCTATTTACAAACCTAGGATTTGCTTTTAGAATGAAGTTATTACCTTATTTGAAAGGGTCATGAATAATAATGTTGAGCTCTGCTCTGATTGGCTGTTTTTACAGCTCCTTTCAGTAGCTCTGTGTGTGTGTAAACTAGGGGTGTGCAGCGGAGTCAGTATTTGTATCTGTATTTGTATCTGTAACAATCTCAAAATTATTTGTATCTGTATTTGTATTCTGATGGAACCGGACTTGGGCGGGTCTTAAACCGGAAGTTTAACATGAACATGGCACTTTAAATTAATTTTTGCTTTTATTATAATTATTACTTAAATAACTGTAAATGTTTATTAAAAAATATTACAAAATTTAATTCAAAAAGACACATAACTTGATTCTCATTAGTAATAGGCATGGAAAACAAACTTCTCATTTTCAAAGCCTCACACAGCTTGTGCCTTTGTGCGTTGAACTTGAGACTTCCACGTAAGGTCACCCTCGGTGTATGTTGATAAAAATTTCTCCTTCTAAGGTTATAAAAACATAATGGTTCATTATAAAGTTCTTTATACTTCCTTGATAATATAGTTTTGTATATTATTTTGCATTTCTGTCAAAAGATCCTTCTAAAAATAACACACTAAACCTTTAATACACTATCAGACATAATGGTCAAAAGAATGGTCCCATGCTGTCACTAGAGCGATACCCTTACATTTTGCATTTAAAGTTCTTCATATTACTAAAAAAATATGTTAACGTATACTATTAGTACCAAATGTAAACACTTATGTATATATTAAATGGTATTTTAAGACCTTTTAAAAGAAAACTGCTCTAGTGACAGCTTAAAACCTTTTAAGCCATTTATTTCTGACAGTGTATGTATAATGATATAATAAATACACTCGTTTGGTAGTAAATGTTGTTTTTTTCCTTTCATTCTTTAACCTGTGCCCTCTGAGCAGTGTTTATTGTGGTGTTTAATAAAAAGACTCTATTACAGTAGCTTATTTTCTGAATTAATTTAGCTTTTCCTATGAGCCATTAGTCCTAATGACACAGTGTGTATTACAGTGTGACCTTTAAACCTCATAAGCACAAAAAATGAGCCAAGTCATTTCAGGGTAAAACCAATATTAACATAAAGTAATGTTCAAAACACAATGCCTGTTACTGTCATTGCAAAAAGTGTGAAATTCCTGAAATCACTTGCAAATGATAAGTAATATTACTTTTGTGATATAACCATGTGCCTAGTCAATACAAAATATAGTGATTTGTGGCACATTCAGTATTGTTACAGCAAGATAAAGGGTTCATCATAATCACCATATAAGAATTTTGGACTGTTTTTTAGGCAAGCTATTCTGAACTTGACAATTCTCATGGCCCGCTTACTGGAAAATAAGCCGGAGAAAAATAGTTTCAGTTTGGATATAACCACTAAGTACAAACGCACAGATATGGATGTATCTGCCCTCCTTATACGCACACTCACTCACTCAGGCTGACAATGTGTTATCCATTAGCAAGGTTTCATATAGCGGGCCTATGGGTCTTCAGAGATCAGACTTGTCTAAAATAAGAGCACTTTAGCCATCTCTGGAGCACACCAAGAGAACATCACTCAGTTTACCTTCACACACATACACAACTCATTCCTATTACAGACATGCACACTGTAAACTAAATATTATGTGTCTTGTACTTTTATACTGTATATATTCGTTTACAAAGATAACTTCTGTATAATTATTGTTTTAACCTCTGATCAGAAATCTTTTTTGTTAGCAAAACCAATCACACTCGGTCGCTCCCAAATCATTTCTCTACGCTCACACATTCTGCTCTTAATGGCTGAGTTTCTTCAAATGTCACGCCCGCAGCTAAGGTCATTTCTGCAGTGTGTTTGCCATTACTGAATACCTCAAGATGTACATGCCACATATGATCCAATTGCCATGGCTCCCAGAAGAGCCTGTTTTATTCATGGGTTTCAAGCATGTGACTTTATTGTTGTGCCACCATCTTTGGGACCTTTGCTTAGCCGGCAAACGCAGTTGTGCCGACCCTACACCCACAGGTAAACACAATTTTTAAGATGCATAAGAACTGGATATTTTGTTTATTGATAAAATTGCTCTGAAATAAACATGAAAGCATGTTTTATATTTTTCCTTCAGCAAATCAGAAAAATCTGAAAAAGGTGTCTTTGCACAATTTGAGCTATAAAACAACAGTTATGGTGCAGTTGATGTCAGGTTTAATTGTTGATCTGAAATATTTAGTTTCATTTGGATTTAAAGGGACATTCCACTTTTTTTTTTAAATATGCTCATTTTCCAACATTTGCTTTTTACCGTATTGGAATCCATTCTCCGGGTCTGCCGCTAGAACTTTTAGCATAGCTTAGCACAATCCATTGAATCTAATTAGACCATTAGCATCTCGCTAAAAAATAACCAAAGAGTTTCAATATTTTTCCTATTTAAAACTTGACTCTTCTGTAGTTGCATCGTTTACTTAGACCGACAGAAAATTTAAAGTTGCGATTTTCTATGCAGATATGGCTAGGAACTATACTCTCATTCTGGCGTAATAATCAAGGACTTTGCTGATGTAACATGGTTGCAGCAGGCGTAGTGATATTACGCACTGCCCGAAAATAGTCCCCTGCCATTGAAAGTAACCAAATACTTTAGATGGATTGTGCTAAGCTATGCTAAAAGTGCTAGCCCCAGACCCAGAGATCAGCTGAATGGATTTAGGAATACCTAAAAGTTATTTGGTAAACTGTTAAAAAATTGTCAAAATATGTACCCCAGCTGTCAATAGGGCAGTATACTTTTAAAAGGTCCTAATATGTATCATAATCACAATTGGTACCAATATGTACCTTTGAGATGCTTTACTAATATGTATCTTTGAGGTACTAAGAAGCACTTTTCGGTACCAATATGTACCTCAGATGTGTTGTGGGTAGATGTGACTGAGAAGTCATGAGCAGTAGTAAACACTCAGGAGAAGTTGAATGAGTTTGGAAAGATGGGATCTTTTATTTACCCCAATTCGGGCCAAATAAAGGCAATAAAAATTAACAATATTAAAGAGAAAAAAATACTATTAGGTAAACAAAGTAAATTGACATGAGAGTCAAACAATCCAAATTTACAATTTACAATTTTGCAGCTGCTTAGAAACAGACCTTTAAAACAAAGTCTTTGCGACATGGTAGGTAGCGCTTCGCTACCATCACCGTAGCTATACGCCACGTCACAAGATACTAATACCAAAGTACTAATATGAACTCTTACTGTACTTTTTGAAAGGGTACAGCCCCACTGACAACTGGGGTACATATTTTAACATTTCTGACAGTGCACATAGTACAGGAGCTAGTGTTGTAGTCAAGACCACCTAAACCGTTACCA
This sequence comes from Paramisgurnus dabryanus, assembly GCF_030506205.2. Lineage (NCBI taxonomy): Eukaryota > Metazoa > Chordata > Actinopteri > Cypriniformes > Cobitidae > Paramisgurnus > Paramisgurnus dabryanus. The sequence continues at coordinate 41,323,855 of NC_133340.1, read as the reverse complement.
AATCATGACCAAGACCAAGACATGCCGAGACCGAGACAAGACCAAAACTTTAAAGGGTCGAGTACAAGTCAAGACCAAGACCAAGACAGACCGAGACCAAGTCAAGACCAGTGCAAGTCACATGTGTGTGTGTATCTGTGTGTGTGCGTGCGTGTGTGTGTGTGTGTGTCATCAGAGAAGTTGATAAAATAATCAAAGGCATTGCAGATATGTAGGAATTTATCTTTGTCTATAAGCAAATAAAAGTGAACAAACACTAAAGAGCTGAAATAAACTTAACAATTTTTTCTGAACTGTCTTTCCATGGCTTGCCATCCACTTACCACAATGCAGGTGTTTTTAGTAATAACATTAGAAAAATTGTCATTGGGGAATCTTAAACAATGCTTAAACAATGCCAACATCATATGCCAAACCTGAATAAACTGCATACAATTAATGCTAAAAATTAAATTTGTGATGTGCCATCAGTTGTGGTCTTAACCGGTCTTTAAATAAAATTTCGAGTCCTCTTTGTCTGAGACCGAGACCGGTCTTGAGAACTACAACACTAACAGGAGCAAACTGATTGTCTGGGCGATAATCTCAAGCTTGTACTACAGTATGTCAAATTTGATATAAACTAATTATTTAATTTTCACTTGTTATCATGTGTGTAAACACAAAATATGTAAAAAAATGAATGTAGACGAAATTTTGGTTAGGCAAGCTATTACACTACAATGTAAAGCCTCAAAAAAGATGAAAATGAACTGTAACTTTAAATCTCTCTCCATGGCAACATAATCCCAGTCAGTTGTTGAGTACCTGTACTAAAACACACACACTTTTTTATTCACACACTTTTGTAATGTCAGAGGCTCTCATTACTAAACAATTAAAACATTTAACATACTGCTAATGGGCATGTAAGGTTGAGTGTAAGACCTCAGTCACTGTCAGCTACACACACACACACATTAAAGAATCAGTAGCAATTAATGTGATATTTATGCCACAGGGCATGTAAGAATATGAATCATTTAAACTCTGTCAGGGCTACAGTGAATGGAGTGAGTATTTGTTAAATTATCAGTCTGATTAATGCCGTAATTGTTATTTGATAGACCTTCCATTTTCTTTTATTTTACTGGTGTCTTTACACATAAGGGCATGGAGAGTAAGTTCCAGAGTGCATTAAGAGCAACACTAAGTACGGTTATGTTAGAGATGAGAGCGTATTTAGAGCAGAACTGTAAGTACATTTGCAGCGTGGGGATTAAAGTGTGTGATGTGTTTTTTGTTTTACATGGAAGTTTGGCCAGAAGTACACCTACAGTATGTGGAGAAGGTGCAAGTGCAGAGTAAATGGGTAAGTATCACAAAGCTTGCCTAGCTCATAATTTATTAAAGAAATATGAAATATAAGGACCATTTTATGTGTAAATGACAATTTTCAATAATGTAATACAGTGTTCACTACAGATAATTATGCTGTTAAATTTGCCTACAACGTCAGGCTACCTTTGTTCCTCTTTGAAACACAAATTAAGATATTTCTGATGAAATCTGAGCTTTCTGACCCCTCTTAGATGGCAATGCAGCTCACAACTTTCAAAGTCCAGAAAGGCAGTAAAGACATTATTTAAAAAGTCAGTCTCCGGTGCGTTTTAACAAAAGCAGTACATGCATAACACCATTCTCGTGCATCAGCCATAGATGTAAATGTAGGCCTATATATTCATACCTTATTCAACTGCTCTATAGATGCCAAACAGCCTCTAATGGGGCATCTAGCAAATTTCAGCTCTTGATCTTTGGGTGTGGAATGACTTCAGAATGAGTAATTAATGACAACATTTTCATTTTGGGGTGAACTAACCCCTTTAATAATGTATTTTTTCACTTTACACTAATACATATTTGGGAGCCTAAATATGCTGAATTGTCATAAAAATAATTCAAAGACGCATAAAACATTTATAGTCCTAAAAATAGACCAGGTGTTCTTAAGGGGAAAAATTGATTTGTCTTTCTTTTTTTCTTGACATTTTCTTTGAGTAATTCAAATATTTGCTTAGTGGAAAGGTTCACTTGGACCTGCATTATAACTTTAGTATGTTAATGCAATGTCCAAGGGTCTAGAGATGAATTCTCTGCCTGTATGTTCTCAAACTAAAACTACAAGGCTTGCACCTGCCCTTTAAACTGGATGCTTTCTGTATGTCTGAATTTTTATGAGTGAATGAAAGAATTAAATTTTAAATGAATAAATATGTACAATAAGAATGATTTGACCAAATTTAAATCTTTTTCTCCATCTTTACTTTTTGGCAAAAATATGTGGACCCATTCCCTAGCCCTTCAACCCCTTTAATCAGTTTACCATACCAACTTCAATGTTCATCAACTCTTTCCCTGCCAGCATTTTTTTTTTAAGTTGCCAGCCAGCGCCAGCATTTTTCATGATTTTCACAAAATGTTTCCAGAAAATGTTCTTCTAAAAATATATAAACATACAATATATGAAATGAAAGAATAGACCCTCTGCTTTAAAAAAAAAACACGTTTCATCTTACCTTCATTTTCTTTTTATCACCTCTGAAATATGGGTCTGAAATAGAGATCAGATTCAGAGCGATCCTCAAAACTTACACAGACCAACAGCTGTTTGCCCTAGGGCAGGGGTTCTCAAAGTTTACATTCAAAGGTCCAAATCTGAATTCCCATAATTTTCATAGGTCCGGAAAAACTTTATGTAAATCATTGGTTTATATAACAAATCAACACAAATCGTTTAGGAAAAACATAAGTGTATTTTGCATTTAAAGTAAATTTAAAAAAAATAAAATAAACACAAGAAATATGCCAAAAGTAACCAGGTGCAAAATACAGAGCAACCTAATTAGAGAAATGGCACAGTTTGTTCTCCATCATATGCATAAACCATGGCAAAAAAAAATGTGGTTGGTAGGCAGAGACACTGACCAAAATTAGGGGTGCACCTAGAAATTGGCTGATGATGCTTGCTATGCTTCTCAATGAATTGCGGTGAAATGCCGCTTCATCCAAAAGCCAGGGGGCGCTCTCGGGCAGAAACTTGTGCTGCAGACGAAGAACCAGACACACGGAGCTCCAGGAAATGTCTTAAGGATATATTTATATTACTGTTCTTCAAACCTTTTCTACGGTGGCCCTGAAGTGCAAACCACAACAACAAATTACTAAACAACAACAACAAATTAAAAAACAACAACAAATTTAAAAAACACTACAACAAATTAAAAAACACCACAATACATAAAAAAACACTACAGCAAATTAAAAAACACTATAACAAATTAAAAAAACACTACAACAAATAAAAAAACACTACAGCAAATGAAAAAACACTACAACAAATTAAAAAACCCCACAACAAATTAAAAAACACTACAGCAAATTAAAAAACACTACAACAAATTAAAAAACACTACAACAAATAAAAAAACACTGCAACAAATTAAAAAACAACAACAAATTAAAAAACACTACAGCAAATTAAAAACCACAACAGCAAACTAAAAAACACTACAACAAAATAAAAAACAAATACAAAATAAAAAACACAACAGCAAGTTAAAAAAACACTACAGCAAATTAAAAAACACAACTACAAATTAAAAAACACTACAACAAAATAAAAACCATAAAAAAATAAAAAACACAACAGCAAGTTAAAAAAACACTACAACAAATTAAAAAACACTACAACAAAATAAAAAACCATAACAAAATAAAAAACACTACAACAAATAAAAAAACACAACAACAAATTAAAAACACAACTACAAATAAAAAACACAACTACATTAACCTACCGGAAGAGGTAGGTCCCAGTGGGCACCATGAGACATCGCTGATTGGACGACACTGCAGTTCGGCTATTGAACCGGACGTTATTCTTCCTGTAGCGCGTGGTTTGGAGAGGAGGAAGGACAGCAAAATGTTTTGCCCAAACTGCGGAAAAGAACTGGTTGAGCCATCCCCGAACTTTTTCAGCGGCTGTGGCAAAAGGCTTAAAGAAATATCTACCATCGGAGACACCCAACAACCTTCGAGTAAGTTAATAATGCTTACGTTGCTTGTGGATGTAACGTTAGCTTACTACTATCGTTAGCGGTTTCCAGACCGTACCCTTAGCCGGCCCCAGCAGCTGCTACATTTGGGTCATCTGTAACATTCATGTTTGAAAAAAATGCGCTACAGTAAGAATAACTTCCGGTTCAAAAGCCGAACTGCAGTGTCGTCCAATCAGCGATGTCTCATGTTGCCCACTGGTACCTACCTCTTCCGGTAGGTTAATGGAGTTGTGTTTTTTAATTTGTAGTTGTGTTTTTAATTTGTTGTAGTGCTTTTTATTTTGTAGTTGTTTTTTATTTTGTTGTAGTGTTTTTTAATTTGTTGTAGTGTTTTTTTAACTTGCTGTTGTGTTTTTTATTTTGTTATGGTTTTTTATTTTGTTGTAGTGTTTTTTAATTTGTAGTTGTGTTTTTAATTTGTTGTAGTGTTTTTTAATTTGTAGTTGTGTTTTTTTATTTGCTGTAGTGTTTTTTTAACTTGCTGTTGTGTTTTTTATTTTGTATTTGTTTTTTATTTTGTTGTAGTGTTTTTTAATTTGCTGTAGTGGTTTTTCATTTGCTGTAGTGTTTTTTTAATTTGTTGTTGTTTTTTAATTTGTTGCAGTGTTTTTTAATTTGTTGTGGTGTTTTTTTAATTTGTTGTAGTGTTTTTTATTTGCTGTAGTGTTTTTTATTTGCTGTAGTGTTTTTTAATTTGTTGTGGTGTTTTTTAATTTGTTGTAGTGTTTTTTAATTTGCTGTAGTGTTTTTTTATTTGTTGTGGTGTTTTTTTATTTGTTATAGTGTTTTTTAATTTGCTGTAGTGTTTTTTAAATTTGCTGTAGTATTTTTTATGTGTTGTGGTGTTTTTTTAGTTTGTTTTAGTGTTTTTTAAATTTGTTGTTGTTTTTTAATTTGTTGTTGTTGTTTAGTAATTTGTTGTTGTGGTTTGCACTTCAGGGCCACCGTACTTTTCAGGTATTTTCATGATAATAAAGAATATGTATAAGATTATGTTTGACGAGTTTTGCTTTTTTAAATGCATGTTTTAAACGACTCAAACCAACAGTGATTGGTAAGGACTGATCAAAAGCCGTAGTACATGAAGTAGCTGTGCATAATATCTGGGTGTGATGGCTACAGCGTCACACAGGAAATTTTTAAATAACTCGTTTTATTTTCGGAACAGGAATACTCTTAAATCTAAAAAGAAAAAAAACTAAACGAATGGTTTACAAGTTTAATATGGATTTGTAAAATAGCAAATGCACACATTTAATCAATCACATAGAAATTAATGCACTTGTAATATGAAGTGGACGCGGGTCCGGACCATGTTGCCGTCTGGTCCGGATCCGGACCGGAGTCCGGACTTTGAGAACCCCTGCCCTAGGGTGATACTTCCGGGTTTTAGAAGCTGCAGAAGTTGCAGCCACCTGGTGGATAATAGCGGTATTGCGGAACGCCAGAAATACTTGTCATTGGCAGGCAAGCGTTTTTTCTTAATTGACAAGTTAACTTGTCAATGGCGGGGAAAGATTTAACATGCATAAAATCTGCCATACATCTGCACAGTCATCTTAGATAAATCATTATAGTTGAATGCACATGATGCCCAGCAACCAGTAAAATGTTTTACTGGGGTTTTTTGTGGAAGGACTTGACTAGTCTGCACTAAGCCCAGACCTGAACACTTTTGGGATGAATTGTTCCGGCTGCCAGCCAGGCCCCATCACCCAACAATCAACCACCAGTGATTGACCTCACTGATGCTCTTGTGTCGTAATGGAAACAAATCCCCGCAGCCATGTTACAACATTTATTGAAAGGTCTTCCACCCAGATAAATGGAAGCTGTTATAGCAGTAAAACAAGAGCCAACTTTTTTATTAATCCCCATGCTTTTAAAGTTAACTGTTCAACTAAAACATACAGTGTAGTTGCGGCGTTTCAGTGACTACGTTTTGGCAATATATAATCCCTCTCTCTGCACAATGTCATGGTTTCTCTAAAAATGCTAATTTACATCGTGTTGGAATGGTATGTTTTTGTTAACATGTTCACTCCACAAGGTCCTGTGGTTCAGCTGTGGTGCTAGCAAAAGCAAAGTCACAGTTTAGATTCCCAGGGAGTGTACATGGTTATAAAATGCATACTGTAACTTAAGTGCACTGTAAGTTGTTTTGGATAAAAGCATTTTATTAATGCTAAAATGTAAATGTCAAGTGGGTGATTAAGAGAAAGAAACAAGTGATGTGAACCAGAGAAGATGACTGCAGAAGTTTGTAGAGTCTTAGAAAGCTTCATGACAGAGAGACAAGGACACGATAGTCTATAGTGCCAATAAATCACATTGATACACTAGGACAGATATAGACCGTAGACTGTAAAAAAAAGAGGACGACCCTCGTTCGCTCTTTACCATTTGTGAAAATTGAAGCCGCCAGTGTCCCGATACGTAGTTGACATCTTGGGTCTTGAGTCTGCGCAGTAGCGATTTCAGGACCAGTCCTGCTCAGTAGTGAGCAGGAAGTAAAGCCGTGAAATCAAGGACTGTGTCCAAAAACTCTAAATTGTTGCCTTCTGCAGCAACTTTCCAAGGCAGGAAGGCATCAAGGCATGTCTGAATCCAATGTTAGGTGCATATCACAGCTGTCAATCATGACATCACACTAGAGTTGGGTCCGAGTCCACCTTTGTCGAGTACGAGTCAAGACTAAGTCCTTAAACTTCAAGTCCGAGTCCAAGTCCGAGTCCAAAAGGGTCCGAGTTGGACTCAAGTCCGAGTTCTTAAAGGCTGAGTCCAAGTCGAGTCCGCCCGAGTCCAGAAAGTAATAAATTGATACAAAAAGATACAAAATTTGTATTGTAAATGTTTACTTTCTATTAATACTTTAACCTTTCAACCCATTTAACCAATGGCAATAAAAAATGTTATAAAAATACCTCTATTGCATCTTGTCATTGCCATTGAACATTTTTATTCTATGTCAACTAGTTTCCTATAAAAACAGATTTCAAAGAAAAAGAAAAGGATATAAAGGTATCTTCTTTTTACCAGATGTCTTGCTAATAAATTCTCTATGATTTTCGTAAGCAAAACAAATTATTGCTGACTTTGAGGACATCGTGCTAGCCACGCATTGATGTGTGTGATGTGTGTGAAGTGTTTGTCTGCAAGTATGATGCGACTGGCTGCTGCCTGCCAGTGTGTTGCAGTAAAATAACAGGAGGGGAGACACTGGTCCCGTACACACTGCATATTAAATTGGGTTATCACTTCACCTTTTAATGCTTAATCCTGTTCTGTACACACACACTTCAGTAATTTACGGTATTTACGTACAAAAAAGCCGAGGACCTGGCAACACTGCAAGACCGCGCACTGTGAAGCAGCCTCACAAAAGAAGCGTACAATACACAACGCCTAGACGGAGGTTCATTGCAAAACACAATGCTGTTAGATTATTTTGGTCAAAGGTGTGAGTGATAAAAATGGGAGATGGCAGAACGTTGCAATAGTTATTTCTGGTTATTTCAATCATCACATTTTCGGGAGTGAGTCTTGTTCCATACAGACATGAAAAGAACATTTAGGGGATTCACTCCCGCATTTAAATGCGATTGTCAGTCTCGAAAGTTTGCAGCGTGTACGAGACGAGACATTAATTAATTTCTCATCTCAAGTTCATGCTGTTTTTAATGTTGCACATGATGTGGACTCGACTGTCGGGATATTTTCCGAGTCCAAAATGTCCAAGTCCATGTCAAGTCCGAGTACAAATTCACCCGAGTGCGTGACAAGTCCGAGTTCATTCAAAATTGGACTCGAGTCCGGACTCGAGTCCGAGTCCAAGTTCGAGTACCCCAACTCTACATCACACCACAATTTTTATAGCATTAAAGCAACACTATGAAGTTTTTCAACCTTTAAATAATATCTCTAAAATTATTTCAGTGATAGAACAACTCTTAACTGGACCAATTCGACTGCTGCTGCAACCTGAGCAGCCTCCTAGCTGCTACAAGCACACTCTGAAAGTCGAGGTGGAGGGTAGAGCACACAGCCCCGCCCCTCCCCCTGCCTGCAAAAGAGTGTCTGATACCAGGCACTGTTGCACTTTTCAACCACATGGGGGAGCCGTAAGTCAATTTTACATGGAAACTACATAGGGTTGCTTTAAATAAATAACTAAAAACAAACTTATTTTAAAAACAAACACTTGAATTTACATCAGCGTGATACAAACTACAGTAAATGACAGAAACCAGCTTGGGAAAAAAGATATTTGAAGTGTAATTAAATTGTATAGTTGGTCTTAAGTCCCATTTAATAACATGGAAGAGGCTGGGTTTATAACCTATACTAGGGCCAGTCACTTGGGGGGTTATCGAGACGTTTTGGCTTCATTTTATAGGGCTTGTGCAGCACGCTTGATATAGACAAAACAAGGCATGGGGTTAAATAAAGGACAGAGCCATGAAACCAGAAAAGTACAAAAATGTGGGTTAGTATATAGTTTAATTGGTCTAACGCAGGGTTCCCCAAATCTTACCCTGGAGGGCCGGAGCACTACAGAGTTTAGGTCCAACACTAATCAAACTTACCCACCTGTGATTGTTTAGTGATCATGAAGACTTTGATAAGCTTGCTCAGGTGTGTTTGATCAGGGTTGGAGCTAAAGGCTGCGCCCGAAACCGCATACTGTATAGTAGGTACTGAATAAGACGAAGTACCTACTTACTTTCCGTTAAAACAGTAGGTAATGTATAGTATGAATTCTGGTAGTATGAATGAGATTCGGACGTACTACATCCTCCATGTTGCTACATACGTTGTCATCACGTCATGTCATTCCAGCGCAAAAACAGCCGAATGCCTTTCTTCTTCGTTGGATAATTCCTCTGCCTGGGCATCATGGGATAGTGAAGTGTCCATCGTATGCACACTACAAAATCTAACCGGAAGTAGTAGGTCATCCGGGTACTTTTCGCATACTGTTTTTCGAATACTATGTATTCGGACATACTACTCGCCTCGCCTACTGCATTTCGCGTACTATATAGTATGAAGTAGGTGGTTTCGGACGCAGCAAAACTCTGCAGTGCTCTGGCCCTCCAGGGTAAGATTTGGGGAACCCTGGTCTAACGTATACAAGTATAATCCCTGCACTTTCCTTTTGTATTATATCAGCATTTATATTTATATTTTATACTTCATTTAGCAGAGTAAATGTTATATGCATTGTGCATGGATACTGCCTCAAATTGAAAACTAAAGCAGTAGGGCCATACATTTTATTAAGGGAAGTATTTTAGTGTGACTTGTGTTTGAAGATACTGTATGTGACCCTGCCAAAATCCAGGCTAAAGTCTTATCATCAAAGCATCAACATTTGATTTCATTCATTAATTTCACTTTCATATCAATCTTTGGCATGACCTTACCCATAAATATTAAAGAGATCAAGGTTATATTTTCACAGAATGTTCTTTACATTATATACTGTAGGATGATTTTATCTACAGTAGAAAAGAGTAAATCACAAAAATTACTTAGCCGGAGCTGGGTTTTCATAGGCAGCATGACAAATACACTAGTCAACATTCGAAGTGGATCAAAACCATTCAAAAAAGTTGACATAAAACCAATCCCTAATACCCATTCTTGTCTCAGGACAACTTTGATAAACTTTTTTGATCCACTTCAAATGTTGACTAGTATAGTTTGAAGGTCCTGCACTAAGCCATCGCCATCCGCACCAGATAATAGAATCACAGTATATGTGTGTTTGTCACTGTCTGAAACTACACACTCTTAATAAGCTGATCTCTCCAACATGTACCCTATTAGAGGAAAAACAATTAGAAACATTTAACAGGATCATGTTTAACCTAATGGTAAAAATTAAGATAATGTTCCCATTTCCTCTCTACACAGAGATAAAGCTAGTTTGTTAAATCAATATCTGTGGGCAGTAAGATTTTCATGTTTGTTTGTTTGGTTGTGTGTCTTGCAGGGGTCTAAAGCCCGTATAGTTTGATTTCAAGGCATTATAGTGGTTGGTTTTGGTAATAGAGACATATATAGTACAATACACAACAATGCCCGCAATGCACTTGCAGGTACTGTAAGTGTTGAGTTGGCAAGGGATTTCCTCAGTCTAGATTTATTTTTACATCAGATTGGCAGGCCTTAAACGTATGATTCAGCATACTGCTTGGAAATGCAAATTAACTGCTATAAGTTTCTCAGCAAAATCAATGTATATTATTTTCATTACATCTCCCCCACTATATCAGTTTAAATCCTGCAGTACTGAGTGACAGAAGGGAGATGGATGGAGAGAGAGAGAGAGAGAGTGTGAGAGAGAGAGAGAGTGGCAAAGAAAAGAGAGAAAGAGAGAGAGAGGCATCTCCTTTCCCCAGAATTTATTCTGCAATTTATTTTTGTCACAGCTTTGCAAAATAAATCGTAATTCTTCAAGCGACTGGCAATTTTTTCCCCTTGGAAGCTTTGATGGGTTGTTAAGGTGGGTTTGACTGTGGCAATAATTGCTTGTTTGTAGTGGCGCAGTGGCGTAGCGCTATGTTGAGGGAGTGGATTCTGGCCCCGACTCATCTTTATCCAAACATTCCCAGAAGACTCCTGATTATAAAACACACAGATTTACCTCGACCTTTCCTACAGGACATCATTTTAAAGTTCTTTATTGCCACAAAGGACAGGATTTTGACATAAAAAGTCTCTCCAACTAGCCTGTTTGGTTGGAAAACTAATTTTTTAATATCCTTTAATCACCCTTGCTTTAATATTGTTGTTGTTTTGTGTATACAAAAGAAGAATGAGAATGTAGTTGCAAATAATTGTAAAAGACTGAGCCTATGCATGCTGGGTTATTTTAACCCAGTGGGGGGTAAGATTGTGCTGGGGGGAACTTTTATTAAAAAAACATTAATTCATCATAAGTTCTGTGCAATTAAACCTCCGAAAAAAATATACTACTAACCTACATATTGTATCATTTAATATCTTTTGTTTAATTGAAATTCTAAGTTTGAGATTGATTTATGTCATGGATTTTCTTTTGGGGGGTACAAAGGGATGCACCTTACACGGGACCGGGGCACGGCAAAAAGTTTGAAAGCCACTGTTTCAACCCTTGGTTAGGTAAAATACAGATATTTTCAAGGTTCATTTTACCCAACAACTGAGCTGGGTTTGTCCAACTATCAGAATAAAGTTAAAAAAGCTACCAATGAATCTGTACCCTTTAAAAAAATGCATATTTGTGCCTAAAGGGTGCATAATAGTACCTTAAAGTTGCATACTGGTATCTAAGAAGTAAAAAAATTGTACCTCAAAAGTACATATCTGAAACCTAAAATTACATATTAGTGTAAAAAAATAAATGAAAGCACATCATAAAAGTATCATGAAAGTGGTCATATCCACCTTATTTTTGACGTAAATGTGGCCGCCGCCATTTTGAGTAAATCTCTACAAAACATTTGTTTTAACCATAATACATGCACAAGAGTCGAATGTGTATGTGGTGCTTATCTGTGCACACATCCATCCAGTAAAACATTTCATAGACACCGCCTGTGAACAATAAATACAATAATTGTTCAAAAACAACTAATATTATGCTGATAAAAATATGTTGGTTTATTTATTCTGCTACTATATATTATTACAAAAATGCGATTACAGTACAATATATATACGACATAAACTGTTTATAAAAGTTCGTAATGTGTTTGCGTGTACTTTTGTTATGGTTTAAATGGGAAAAAAAATGTAAATAAGCAAATAATTTCATAAGCTAAGGTCTTATCTATAATGAAAACAATACTGAATATATGTAATAGGTTTATTATGGTTTGTTCAAATAACTTACAATGTGAAGTTTGATGTGTCGCCATAAAAACTTTGCCGTTTAAAAAAACCCTCTTTTTTAAACCATTGCCTGAAAAGGTGAACACGAAGTCTTGCTATATTCCATGTACAAACATTCAACTGACTTTGTAAAGATACTGGTATGTCTCTGTGCTTTTATATTTGCACATTTAAGACCCGTCACCCCCGAGTAACAACACAAAATTATTGAATATATCTTTATATGACGAAATGACTGAATATATCTTCATATGATATATCAGGCCAATTCTTCATTTCATCATTCTTCATACATGTCAGGTGTAGTAAATATTTACCATAACTGTTTTTAATCATGTTTTTTATGCATGCTCCCATCATACTGTGTTCTATACAGGCTGGCTATTGAAACGGAAAAACGTTACCTTACTTATTCAAAAAGAAGGTGGATACGTGTGCTTTATTCCAAGTCTCTTTAAGTCATACAATACCTTTGTCTGAGGACCAGACTGAAATTCAAGCCGTTCTTCACTGATAATCTTACTCTCAAGAGGGCTGTTAACCACTGTGTGCATGCATGCCCTTGAGGCTGCCTTCATGTCCTTCAAGAGGAGACATTTCCAACACTGTAATGAGTACTGAGTAATAATAAATACATAAATCAATCAATAACGACTCAAATTTCTCACAAAAACTATTTAGCATGCTTATTTCCTTAGCCTTTGTTCATTGAAAACTTTTCTCAACAGGTGTTAATTTGACACATCTCTCTCTCCTTCTCAGCATCTCCTGTGAAATATCATGTAGTTTGCTGTCCCAAAGCTCCATCTCACGGCACTCAACAGATGAAACTGCTGTCTGTTCACAGGTATCACCTTTCATGTTTCCCGCATTTGCACTCACCTGTTAGTGAAACAGACAAAACAAGGAAGAACAAATGCTAGCAAAGTGCTGAGCGTTTCACTGTGTGATACTTAAAAATTGCTGCATGAAATGGGAGTCAGTGAAAGCATCTTATCTGTGGATTGACAAGTTTCCTGTGCGTGTATGCGTGTACATGAGCATTGTTAATGTCGATCTGTCTGTATCAGATGTTAGAGGAGTTGGCACGCTCCCTGTTTTACACACACACCGGCACACAAGGCCTGGTGTTGCATTGGGCAGACAGGGAGAGGTTGTTGATATTGATCTGACCTGATACTTTATACAGGAACTACAGTATTATTCATTACATACTCATGTACATAACATGATACCTGAGAGATACAGTGATAGGGTGAGAGACAGAGACGGTGACAGGATGAAAGAGAGAGACAGAAATGGGTAAGAGATATGCCGCAAAGACAGGGTGAGAGAGACACTTATTTAGGAAGATTAGTAGTTTTAGTTCATGACATATTAGGCAAAAAAACATATAAAGTGACTCTGAAATGGGTGATCAGTACGTGTCACACTGTTAGTACTGTAATTAAACTTGGTAATAAAAGTTGAAATGGAAAATTTTGGAGCCATAAATACACTTGCATTATTATAAAATGTAAAGACTTTAACATAGTTTCCAATTAATTGAACAAAAATCTAAACCATAGTTATTAATAAAGATACATGTAGGGGTGGTTTCCCAGACAGGGTTCAGATTAATCCCGGACTAGACCTTAGTTATTTTAGGACATTTAAGTAGTTTTTACAAACATACTTACAAAAAAGTGAGACAAAAATTTTTTTTTAGTTTTTAATTAAAGGAAAACACCAAAGTTTTTCAATATTTTATTATGTTCTTACCTCAACTTAGACGAATTAATACCTATCTTTTATCAATGAGTGCACTCAAACTTTGTACAGTGCCTCGTGAATGTGTTAGCATTTAGCCTAGCCCCATTCATTCCTTAGGATCCGAACAGGGATGAATTTAGAAGCCACCAAACACTTCCATGTTTCCCCTATTTAAAGACTGTTACATGAGTGGCTACACAGGATAAGTATGGTGGGACAAAATAAAAGGTGCCGATTTTTTAAGCGGAAAAAAATATGGCGGAAGAGCACTTACTTTGCAGCACTTTGACCTTGGAGCGCAGTAACATCATCCCTCCTGAAAACTCCCCCCTCTTGTTCAAACTTCCAAAGTCAGGAGTTCAAAATTGTTCAACATTTTTATAAAACATTTTGATCCACTTCAAATGTTGACTAGTGTATAAAAGGTCGACTAGTGTATCGCAGTGTCAGTTATTTGAGCGAAATACATTTAGTGTTTTATATTTGCTTTACTTTATTTTAATTGAATTATAATGGCTCAAGCCCCAAATAATTTTTCAAAACCCGCAAATCTTTTCGGATATGTAAAATTAATTCATCCAGTACAATAGGTGTGGCATTTCAAAAAGAGACATCAGATATACTGTACTTAGGCAGCTTATGTTTTGCCCATATCATTCCACTGAAATTCTCAATGATTTCACATCAGAAATGCATTGATAGACAGTTTCTTACCCCGGATTTCCACCGACTGCGGAGCGGCTGCAGATCTGCTCCGCTGCGTTACGGCTCCGCACTCCGCCGTCCGCCAATACCCACCAGATCCGTATTTGTTGCAGAGCGGCTGCGTTCTGAAGTGACGAGGACCCATGAGGTCTCGCAAATTCACGTGATGATCGCGCGATACCTAGTTCTGTCTCTGCCCATTATGCCGTTGAATTATGACGTTTTTACAAACCAGCCTATATCACAACACGAGATCTCGCGTAGACCGAGCAGTACATCAAATCCATCCAAAATTCATAAAATAAGAAGGCTGCTAAAACATTTATTTATGCTCTATCTTTAATGTATTCATTTTAAACTCCCCCTGGCTCTGTTCTTGTCTATTATTTGTTGTTTCTGTATTAATGACTTTATTTATGTGTGTTTGTAATGTTTGTATTGCAAATATTTAATAAAAAAAAACACGAGTTCTTGCGTATTCAGGTATGATCACGCGATAAAGTCATGGCTCCGCCCTGCGGAGCTGTCCGGCATCCGTCAAAAATAGAAGCTCTGCGTATTTGTGCCGAAGGGCTGCGGATGGCCGGAGCTGTGACAGGTTCGGAGCGCAGTCAGTGGAAATACACACATTGACTTGAATGGAAACCGTTTGACTCCGCCGCCGTTCCGCAGCGGATCCGCAGCCGTTCCGCAGTCGCTGGAAATCCGGGGTTACATTACAATAAGTCATTTTCTTACATTACTTATGTGTGATATTTGCCCGTGCAGAGAGAGAGAGAGAGAGAGAGAGAGAGAGAGAGAGAGAGAGAGAGAGAGAGAGAGGGGCAGGTGAGAAAGTAAAGTCAAAATTGTTATTCTTTCTTATGTAACTTCAAAGTTACTGGATTACAGCAAACATATTTTGCATATTTTTGGATAATAGAAGTTAAAGCGGCATTGTCAAAATGTGTTATGATGATACAGTTTCAAAATAATAATAAAATAAAAAATAGTTTATAAAGCTGTCATAAATGGGGAAAAAATATCCTTAGGGTACCATGCCTTGGAACCCCTAGTTGTGGGCTAAGCCACCAATGTCTACACTCTAAAAATGGTTGGGTTAAAAACAACCCAATTGGCAACCCAACGCTGGGTAAATATTGGACAGAACACATGCTGGGTTAAAGTAACCCAACACGTTGGGTAACACATTTTAACCCAGCAGGTTGGGTTGTTGAAAAAACCCAACGTGTAGTCATTTTAACCACTTATAAGATTAATATTCTGGGTTTGGGTTATTCTTGCTGGGTTATTTTTATCATGTGCTTTATTGTAAATCAAGACCATTGTGAACACCAAATAAATGTTTATTTGACTTCAAAATAACTACAAACTCTTAAATTTTTACAGTTGGCAGTTGCAAAATCATTTAAAGGACTGCTGCTTACTGACATCAAGTATAAATATATTTATTAAATATCAGAAATTATGCACATTGAAGTAACAATGTAACAGGTTAAATCAATTTGTTTGAATTTAAGACAGAATTTGTATATAAGTATATACAATATATAAATGAAATACTGAAATGTACATAAACAAAACTGCAGCAGTGTAAGAAAATAAACAATGTAATTGTTAAATTAAAAGTAAAATCATTTACAGATGTGTAAAGTTTTTTACAGAACAGATGTTCCAAGTTTCAGAGTATGGAATGTATTTGACTAAAAATACTTCATTTATTAAAGTTACTCCTCACGAACAAAGATGTACAAAGGAACCGAACAGCAGAGGATTCATCCATTTGGAAAATGACAGACTACAGTAGATGCACATTGCCTGGGGTAATTATTTTTAAGCACGTAAAATGCCTTTAAACCATAGACTGTAAAAAAATATGAAAGTAGTGTCCGTGATGTCACCCATTGGTTGTGAAGAGCATTTTTGAAGCCTAAAGTAGGCGGTGCGTGCCGTCGCCATCTTGGCCGAATTGCAGTTTAAGTCACTTCCGTATTGGCTCCATCAGAGAGACTGATAGAGAAAAAAGATTGAGAGATCTGTTGCATGTTTCCCATGGCCAGGAAATAAAGGAAAGGATTTCGAGGATTCTGTCCAGAGAAGAACTTCCACCACATTTGTCTATAAAATCTACAAAAGAGGAAAAAACTTTTAGTGGTCTGAACTAAATGATCAGATTTAAGTGTTCAGAAAACCATGTGGGCCAAGTGAATTATACATTTTATAAAAAATTATAAGACTTTCTTTTGCATCCCTGGCCGCATTATCACCACGTGTGAGATTTTTTTCCCCAAAAATGCAATGGCCTGTCGTCGGTTTGCATAAGACTTTGGTGTTACACTCCTTTAATTGTTGTGCCAACAACAAAGGCTGCAAACCACTCAGACTGACAAATAGGATGATCTGACTATAAAGAATAAAGTGCTGCAGAATAAAATGCAGCAGATAATTAAGACATTCCCAATACATTTTAAATAGGAGTTATTAAATGTTATACTTACTGGCTGAAGTTGTATGAAGGCCTTGCTAGCCTCATTAATGGATGGACATAAAAACTCTGCACACTCTAGAAAAAAAGAATGGGAAAACAACATCACATCTGATCTCTGCTAAAAACATAACATCTCTGATACAGTATCAGCCACAGATCAGAGGGTTGGTCAATATAAACTTGAAATCACAGGAGACAACCCAAGAATATTATAAAATTAATATAAAATAGTAACTAAATACGACTCAATAACACATCTTCACTCATATAACACATATAAATGTTTGTTAAACTGTACACGCAGTGACACGCAGTGTCTTGGTGACAAATGCGTTTATGTATTCAAGTTCATGTCCAAACACTTAAATTATTGTTTCATTTTAAAAGAGAGGACCAAGCAATATACATATAAGACACCGGTTCTTGGAAACCGGTTTCGTTTTCATTTATCGACGCGTTACCCGCCGTACCGACTGTGAAGTGAATGTGCTGCTTGTCCCTGCCTCTCAGTGACAGAGTAGACGCCGGCTCCGCAATTCTCCGCCGCCGGTTAAGTAAACCCAAGTGCTCGCGCCTCGCGGTCTGTCTTTTCATATCGAATGACAAAGCAACTCGTTTGTCATCAACTTTAATTTAATAGTGTCGCTATTGCTAAGCTGGGAAAACTATGCGCGTGTGTGACACAAAAAGCCGAAACGTTGCGGAGGTCGGCTCGGTACCGGTTTTGACTCGCTTTGTTAAAGGCTTACAGAAATTGTCATGAGTTAATGTAATCAACCGTATCATGGGGATTTTGTAACATCGATTTTATTAATATGCCATATTAAACATCTTAGAACGATTATTCGAGTAAATTTGTGTAAATGGCGATCTGAGGTAACAGTCGTCATTCCTCTAAATTACACCCGTCGTCTTAGTCTGTATAAATTAACACGTTGCTGTCTTGCAAAATGTTATAATCTTGATTATATTCATGAAATGTTTACAAAAACATATAAACTTACCTTGAAACAACTGCTTCCAGTGACTCTGTCCTTTCACGACGACCGTTGCTGAGCACATTCAAACATCAAAGGCGCGAAGCACGTGAGCCTCTTCAAACAACCCAGTATAATAACCCAGCAGTTTTAACCCAACAACCAGAAAACTGAAACTACCCAAAAAGTGTTTAAAATGTTAAAAATTAACCCAGCAAAACAACCCAACAGACTCAACCCAGCATTTTGGGTTAAAAAATAACCCAGCCATTTTTAGAGTGTACCATATCTAGCTCCGCCCTTGTTCACTAGCTCCTAAAATTGGAAAAGGTGGCTCAACACAATCGCACATCAGTGAGGGATTTATTTACATGGATTAAATGTAAAAATATGTAATAAAATGTTACAGGCATGCAAAAAACTATAGAGACAATTACAATATTGAAGAGCTCTAAAGAAAAAGCCGCTAAGAATTAGATAATGATATTTACCAAAGGCTTGTATTATATGTTCGTCAAATACTTTTGCTGTAAATCTGCTTAATCCCAGCCTCAGGCCATGTAGAAATATGTTTGTTGGCAGAATAAGTTAAATTAAAGTAATTTAAGTGCACAGGAGGTGAAACAGGCCTACTACATACTGCACTTAGAGGGTTTTGCAGCGAAAGACCAATGGAATGACTAAAGTGACATTTGTGACTAAACATAACTGACTAATAACCTTTTTATTGACATTAAAGTGAAATTACTGAACCTAAACATAAAAATGCTCATTTATAAGAAAACATGTCAGATACACTTAGTATGCTTTACGAAGTTATTTTATGTCTCAGGTGTTTTTGTTGACATTACTCATTTGGCAGATGCTTTTATCCAAAAATGTCAATGCTTTACAAATTTACACTTTTTGGCCCGACCATGCACTTCTTTTGGGATGCAGCACTAATGTTTCATTGTGCTGAGCTATTCTTTTCCAATTTTAACAGCAACTGAAGCCCCACTTCACACTCGCCCTCTCAATTTCACTCTCAAAGCTGTTCTCAGATCAGTTAGATGAGATCTGGGACAAGCTGTTGCCACTCATGAGACTGAAATATCTATTGTCAGGCTTTTGTGTCTAGCGCAAATCTGTGGAGTTAACGCACCAGAGACCGACATTGTTTCTGTGGTGTACTGTACCTGTCATATCAAACATGATGCTACAAATAAACCAAGCAGCTTCATTCATTTAATGCTCTTTCTTGCCTTTCCGCTCCCTCCCTCTCTCTCTCTCTCCCTTATTGTCTATTGCTTACATGTCTGTCTGTGTCAGGAAAAAAGAAGTGTTGGAATTTGTGAGCAGCCCTTGGCAATTTTGTGAAACGTTGATCAAAGGAGACGGTCCAATCCTAAAACATCAGTCAGACTCACACCCTTAGCATCACTCCCTACTTCAGCCACACACACACACACACACACGCACGCGTGCACGTACTTCAAGAGATACTGTATGAGAAGCACAATTAGTTGTAGAGAAGTAGAGAAGTATTTTTATATCGGAGTAGACAAAGTGGTGAGGTTTTATTACTTCAGGCTATGTCTATGAATCCAGAAGTTTGAAACCAGTGTTTCTAATTTCATACTCTATCAAAGGCCTTTCCAGAAGTTACCTGTCCAACACAAAATGTCTGTAAATGCCTAAATCCTGTTATTGTGCATGCGGTTACAGATGATAAGTGTATGTCTGCATCATTTTAATCAGACGTCATGACAGTTTATTGTATTTTTACATTTTATCAGCCATATTTTACATGTTACAGCACTGAGCGCCGACATAACAATGTTGGTACAACATTCCATATTTATGTTAAAGATGATGGATAACATGACAGCATCACATGACTTAATATACATCATTCAAACATCTCAGTTTTTTCCATCCGTCCTATGGAAAAACTGCAGCGTTTTCAAAAAGCTCAGCATTTGCTAGACAAGAATGCCATCTCAGTTTGGGAAAAATACAGAAGGTATAGAAAAAAAAGTTTCACTATATGCATTTCAATTTAAATGTATTTTTGGAGCACTTTTTATAATTTTTCGTTTTATCAAAGCAGCTTAGAGTGAATAGAAAGAAGTACAAAAAAAAAATGGAAAAAAATGGGAAAAATTAAATTATTATCTAAGGATATGTATGATGCACATGACTAAGGTATATGTAGCTATATATATGTGCCTCAATGCTGTTTTGGGGTCAGACTGTGCCTATTGGAGAACAAGCTCATTGTGGGGACCAGACAGTCATCTCTATGAGGAAAATAATATTTTATTGAAATGCAAAATGGTTTGTGTGATGGTTAGGGTAGAGGAACATCTCAATATAAAAACAGCAGAAGTCAATAGATAGTCTCACCCAGGGCCGGCCCTGGCCAATTTGCTGCCCTAGGCAAGATTTCACCTGGTGCCCTTTAGAATCACAGAATCACAATTGTGTTCCAATCATTTTATTCATAAACTTACACAGAAACAAACTGCACAGCTTTGTCTTGTTTTTCTTATTTTGAAAATGTTTTGGAAACACACAC